>NC_051182.1:154963403-154983913 GCF_013339695.2 Rhipicephalus sanguineus
CTTCTATCGTAACGTCTCTATCTATCTACGCTACCTCCCTATGGCTAGGGTATGGCTATCTATCTATCTATCTACCGCCTACGACTTTGTGCTCTCCGGTCACTTGGTTGCAGGGTTGTACACCAAAATTGTATGGCGTAACCTGACTGCTATTCAAACATAAATGACAGTCATAACATGAAATCATGACATGTGGTTCAATACAGCAGGAGTGCGGTATCCCCACGCCTCATGGTTTTCTGACTCCCGTTTCCTTCTCTTTCTATTCACCAAAATTGGGAACTTGCGACTTGACTATGTCATCTAATCTATCTATCTATCTATCTATCTATCTATCTATCTATCTATCTATCTATCTATTTTCTATATCTATCCTATATCTATCTATCTGCCTATCTATCTATCATGCCTATCGGCCGTTTCGCTCTCCACTTGGTAGGTTTATGTACACCAAAATTGGTATGGTAAATGACTGTAACCAAACATACAAGTCATAACATGAAAATCATGACATGCATGTCATGTACAGCATGATTTACGTGTCACGCTCATGGTGCGCTGGCGGCCGTTTCGCTAGCTTGATATACACCAAAATTGGTATCTTGCGACGTGACTGTGTGACAAACATAAATGACACGAGTTAACATGAAAATCGTGACACGCATGTCATGTGCAGCATGACTTACGTGCCACGCTCATGGTGCGCTGGCGGCCGGTTCGCTACTTGAGCTACCCCGAAGTTGCTATTGCGCGACGTTACTGTGTGACGAACATAAATATTAGGAGTTAACATGAAAACCATGACACGCATTTTCCTCAATGACATACAAGACGATGTATGCAGCTCTTTGCTGGCTGCTTCGCATTACATCGATTCCCACAATGCGTGGGATCTGCCGGCTTTTTTATCTGTGTATTCCCCTTCCCCGATCCCCCAGTGTAGGGTAGCCAACGGGAAATTTTTCTGGTTAATCTACCTGCATTCTCTGTTTCCTTCCTTCCCTCCTAGATAGCCAACACTCCATCCACAGCTGACGCTGCACCGACATTACGCCTGCATATGGTCTTTTTCCAAAATAACTTTAGACCTCTATGGTAGAATACCTGACTGCCACGCAGAGTGCATTAGGTTCTATTCCTGCCGGGATCCTTAACGCTCTCTCATTTAAAGTACCAATGTATGTTCTCGATGTTCCTAGGTAGATATAAACTGGCAAATACTTGTGGGGCATACCCGTGAACCGCGGCCCGTGGTTAATGGGTGTATGCCACACGTGTCTGGAGGAAAGGATTTGAGGACGCACGCAACAAGATTTTTTCAGGTCATTCTTGTCATGACCGGACAGTCATGTTAGCCAAATCCTCTTATCGTCACATGCTAGTTTTGGTATAAACCAAGTTAAGGAGCCATCACAAAAACACAGCGCTAATTTAAACATCATCCATCATAAAAAGCGCTGTGTTTTTATGATGGATCCGTGCCAACGAGCTCGCATCCAAACTCCTTTAGGTGAAGGTAATGAGGCAGTCACGAGAACACCTAGACGTAGGCGGCTAGAAAGGTAGGTGGATATGTAGATAGAAACGTGCTGCGTATCGGGTTCGCTAAGAAATGCTTCGCAATAAAAAAAAGAACTTTCGATGCAGCGCAGTACGGGAACAGGAGAATGTTCGCGTTGTTATAGACGGGCGGGGGGAGCTTCGCTCTTCCGCCTCGGTAAGGGTGGCCACCCCGGAAATAGCGGAGCAAATCGCGGTAGCGCTGGCTTTGTCTGACCCAGAGCGTTCCTACATTTACACCGACTCGAGGGAGGTAATCAGGGCTTTCGAATCGGGCAACCTCGCTCGAGAGGCGGCCTCCATTCTAGAGAAGAGGGCTTGTCCCGGCTCTCATTTTTAGATGCGAAGTATCTTATGGCGGAGTTCAATCCGGTGGTCGTGGTGGTGTGCGGCGTGACCACCCTTACTGCGCATGCGCATACCCTCTCCACTCACCCTCTCCCCCTCCCCCTCTCCACTTCCCACTTTCCCCTCTCCCCCTTCCCATTCCCCCTCTCCACTTTCCCTGCCCTCTTTCCTCTCTCCCCTCCCCTTTCCCCCCTCCACTTCCCTCTTCCCTCCCCCTCTCCACTTCACCTCTGCCCTCAACCCTTTCCACTCTTGCTCTGAAACGCGGGCTAGATATGCCGAAATTCTCTCCTGCGCAACTCCGCGATGAGCAGCAGCGCATGCGCGTCCGCTCCCCCTCAGTCTCCTCTCCTACGCTGCCCCCCTCTCGCACGCCTGCCGACCGCGGTCCCCGCTCGCCCTGTGGGAATTAACGGCCAGGCTAGAGGTAAGACAAGACGCGCGTAGCGTTCCTCTTTCGCGTTCCACGGTAGCATGCCCAAGAACGCCAAGGGAACGCGATCGTGCAAGTGCTCCAGCTTCGCATCGCCTCATGGTCCCCTTTAGCGGGAAATGGTGTATATCACTTGGGTCCCCGCACACATGGGGAAGAACGTTCTCGAGGGCTTCCCAAAGCTCAACGAGCTGGCGCACGATCGTGCGCGGGAACTCACGCGCCGCGACGGTCTGGAGGCTCCGGAGGGGCAGGAAGGGACTCAGCAGAACGATCCACTTCTGACATTTAATGAAGTCACAAAGCATTACCAACTTGGCAGGAGCGTCTGTCCTCTTCCTCACCCGAAGCTCAGCAGAGCTCAGCTACTCTGAGAATATTGCAGACAAGGTCTTTCCCGTCGCGGGGCATCTTCAGTAAGATGTAGTCGGACGTTGACCCTGGTTGCCCAGACTGCAGTGAAACCTTTTGTTCCATGGCTCACATGCTCTGGCGATGTCCCGCGTTGCCTGAAACCCGTCTCTACAGCGAAGCCGAATGGGAGGAGGCCATAAGAAGCACGGCACTCCGAAAGCAAGCCCAGGCTATCCAGAGGGCCCAGGAAAGGGCGGAGCGTCACGGCGTTCTGTCCTCTACGTGGGCGCGGCCAGCGGTTACAAGGGCCTCCCGTTAGGGGGTCCTGTCAGTAACTCCTCAGGATCCAATAAAGTTCGTTGTCTGTCTGTCTGTCTGCCTGTCTGTCTGTCTGTCTGTCTGTCTGTCTGTCTGTCTGTCTGTCTGTCTGTCTGTCTGTCTGTCTGTCTGTCTGTCCTGTCGCAGGAACATAGTTCAAGAAATTTACCGCCGATGCGCCGCTGGCCACCCTCCGGTACACCGCCCCCCCATCTCTTTGTATATCGCGCAACGAAGGACGGCCGGCACGTTTCGTTTTCGTTTCAGCCCCGATCATCGGCTGCCTTCGAATTCTTTCACTCGCACATAGAATATATGAAGCGCCGGGAGATATGATTGATTTGGGCTTTATACGGTACCTCACGGCGACGGTGACAAAAGTGTACCTGGCGTGTTCATACATTTGCTATTGCAAAAAACTCACAGGTGCCTTATACACTCCCCTAAGACGACTTGAAAGCGAATGTAACACACGGTCCTTTGCTCATTTGCTTAAGGCGACTGGAAGGCAAAAGACGTCTTCTTTTTCTCCTTACCTTTCGTTCCCATGAAAGCCTGCAGCACCTAAAATAGTTTTGCGTTGCCTCCGAGATCTGAGGAAATTTTTGTACCTCATGTGGCTTTGCACTACCTTCGTAATCGGCCTGCCTTCAACCAAGTGACGATTTCGTGCAAGGATGTCTTCATGTGACGTCATGCTGTGACTCCGATAAAGACGAGAAATTCTGGATATTTGTGACATCATTGATGGCGTCGTGTTAGATTGAGGTGATGTGACTTTTGGTATGCCGACTGCACACGGCCATTTACTTGATTATCACGCGATTTTTGGACGACTTTTGTCACTTAATTTATTGCAGTATGTGTTGGCGCCGACGCCTTTCTCGCGATTTATCACAATGTCTCGCTTAACCTTAAACTCGTCTCGACTAATGAGACTTATTATGCTTTCGCCTTAATAAAAAGCAAGCAGATTCGCGCGGGAACACTTTGTCAGCTTAGACACAGAACACAGCACCTTCATGCAATTATAATGCTCCTGCCGTAGGCTCTTCTGAAGAGAGCAGACCTCTGCCACATTGGTAACGACATAGACGAAATATTTCTTATTTGAGCAAAGACAAAGTATACATGTATCACAAAGAAGGCGGGGAGGTTTTATTTTGCATTTTTATCGTCGTACCGCAAAACTTCAAGAATCTGTCTGTGATGATGCTGCGCTGACTGTGCCTCCATCTTGCTGTACCCGTTGCTGCACCTCTTGCTGTGCCTCTTGCTGTACCTGTGGCTGTCCCTCTTGCTGTACCTGTGGCTGTGCCTCTTGCTGTACCTTTGGCTGTGCCTCTTGCTGTACCTGTGGCTGCGCCGCTTCCTGCACCTGTTGCTGTACCACTTGCTGCGCCTCTTGCTGTACATCTGGCTGTACCGCTTTGTCATTTTCAGGATTCTCAGCATATGAAGATTGATGCTGAGGGCGGGCGCCGCGGCTAGCAGCCGATTGAATAGTACCAATGGCGGTGCCCACACTTTGCAAGACAGGAACTGCGGAACCTGTTCGTTTAGCAGTCATTAGTGCTCTGTTTTCACTTTAAGAAACAATGGAAAAGAATAAAAGAAGCATCGTGCAATACATTGACACTTATATTTCTTCAGGTTGACTTGTATATCAACTAGCATACAGATAGCCAAAGTCGTCACCTACATTATAGTGCGCATGCCGCATGTTGTCCAATTAATATGAGCCATATTCTGTGTTTATTAGATGCGAAGCATCTTACGGCGGAGTCCAAACCGGTGGTGTGTGGCGTGACCACCAGTGCTGCGCATGCGCGACCCCTCTCCATACGCCTCCTCTCCACTCTCTCTCTCACCCTCTCCACTTACTCTCTACTCTTCCCCTCTCCCCTCCCGCTCACTTCCCTCCCCCTCTACACTCCCCCTCGGGAAGGCGGGCTTGACATGCCGAAACGCTGCTTCGCATCGCCTCATGGTGCCCTTTAGTGGGAGATGGTGTGATTTTTTTGGTTAAGAATACTTTGAAGTGTTCACGTAGTTGTAAAAAAATATGTGACATGCCACTGCAGCTTCATTTTGAAGCATTCGAAAATTGTAAGCGTATATTTCTGGCATTCAGTATTTAATAGGCGTAGGAAAATGATAGGTGTAACCTTAAGAGACAGGAAGAGAGCAGAGCGGGTCAGGGAACAAACGGGGGTTAAGGATGCCATAGTTGAAATCAAGAAGAAGAAATGGATATGGGCCGGGCACGTAGCACGTCGCCAGCATAACCGGTGGTCATTAAGGTTAACTGGCTGGATTCCAAGAGATGGCAAACGCGCTAGGGTGAGACAGAAAATTAGGTGAGTAGATGAGATTAAGAAGTTTGTAGGTATAACGTGGCAGCAGAAAGCACAGGACCGGGTTGATCGGCGCAACATGGTAGAGGCCTTTGCCCTGCAGTGGGCGTAGACAGGCTGATAATGATGATGAGGCGTAGGAAAAAGGACATATTTATATTAATCTTCAATATACTTCGCTTTATTAACACGCGCACTGAAAATAAGCAAAACGAACTATGATAACGTAATGGAGGAGCGCTTAGCTTACTCTTAACTCGCAAGAAGTCATATATTTGCACAAAAAGGTGTAAGTGTGCACTTATACATGTCGATTATGTGTACAAATTTTTTGCAGTCTTCTTGGTTAGGAATAAATCACCACTTTCTAGATGTATCTGTCTAAACATTATAAGTTTTACTGTGTAATTCTTTGCTCGAGTGGATAAGAAACATGGAATCCTAAGAACAACGCAGTCAACACGCCCAAGATACCAAGACGCGCGAAACTCTTACTATCAACTAATGTTTCTTGTAGTACTTCAAGTGATTATGAAAACATTAGAAAATCATAGATGGTTCAACCTGAAATATTGTATGACAGTATTTATGTCATGTTCGTCGCAGAGCACGAGAAAGAAATGCAATGCATTTGCTAGCAGTGGAAAGGCAGTGAATCGCACGCTCACGCATTTAAAAAGTAAACAATAAATTTTAGCTACTTCGATGATTTTCTGTGTCAACACAGATAAGCGGTTGGATTAGATCCGTTTATATCCTATTGCTAGCATGGAAGATGAAAATCTAAAGTTCAACATAAAATTTTCCTAACAAGTGGAAACAGATGTGATAGCTGACATTGTTTTTCTCATTGGCTACTCAACGTATTATTGCATGTGCGCATTTTCGAGAGGTGTGACAAACTTTAAACTAAGGGCAGGCGTCCTAGTCTATTTGTGAGGTTTGAAAAGAATTCTACCGAGGATCGCGATACTGCATAATGGGAATTCTGAACGCAGCTTCGTGTCGGGGCAAAGCCAACTGTGTTTGAAGTTTTGGCTTTTCGCAAGGTATTGAATATGCCATAAATCATAATTTTTGTGAAGTAGCTAAGCACCCACTACTCCATTATTCGTCTTTCTGTGGATAAACGTAGTATCTGCTACGCATCAGTAAGGCGCACGTTATTGATGCTACATGTAGCTGATCACGATGAAAAATTATGGCTGAGCACTGTCCAGTGGGCGGGAAGCATCAAACGACTCACTCGTTTCGCAATTACCTTTTTGTGATGACTCGTTGTTATTTTACTCTCCTGCAACGCTACATTACATATGTTAACGCGATTCCTTGCCCGATATGACACCTGTATTGGGTCTTTTTGCAAAAGAGTTTCAAGCGCCAGCGTGGCTCTGTGGTAGAATACTCGAGTGCCACGCAGAGGGCCCGGGTTCAAATTACATGAATTCTACGAAATCTTTTCTCATTTTATTTTGTTTTCATGTCTATCGGTTACTTTTTCATTTCTATCGGTTACGCCACCGATGGCTACGGTGACAGCGACGCCGCTCAACGCAGGAATGGGTGCCTAAGTGCTGCGCTCAAATAACGTCTCGTCGTATCTTTACATTTTGTATGTAATTAGCAGCTGCCCTTCCATCCTGTCGTAAAAAAACATGCAAGTATAAATGACGGATTTCCCTAAGTCCGCGTGGCATGAGCTCGGGCACAGGCATATCACAGATTCTGTGACGCCGAAAGGGCAGGATGTTGATACTTATTAATCCCAATAATTATTTCATGCAGCCCATATTTTAATCAACACAAAAAGTTTGTTGCTTGTCAAGTCAACAAACGACCAACTCAGCGGCCTTGTTCACTAGTTAACATTTCTTGTTTATCACCCTCCCACGAGAAAAAGCGGCCGTGGCGGGCTATGTGTTTCAGTCTACATAGTTCGGAGGGGCATGACTGAAGAAACAATCGGTAGTAGCACTAGTTCTTGTAGGTTGTGTTCCTTTCTTGTGTACATGAAATTTGCTGCGCTAGTTATTTGTGGTAAGAGTATCAGCGTAAAGTGTCATGAGCGACAAGGAAGAGTGAAGGAACCACGATAGATTTACTTAAGATTTTCTAAGATAAAGAGGCCATGATAGCCTGTCCTAAATTCCCGATAAAGATATGTGTTTAGCGAGCTAGATGTACTTTATAGGCCGCAGTTTTGGAAATCGCATGTGAACAAAGCCCGGTTCGGAGATACATAGCTTTTTTTGCCTAGTCCTGTCCGGGGATACATAGATCTGTTAAATATTTAGCTTCTAGCTGCACCTCTAAGCTCCTACATGCATTGTCAATGGCTGCGCTAAACATGTTATTATTAGAATTACGAACAAAAAATTCACCATACAAGGATTCATATACGAACCTCCAAGAGCTCCAAGAAATCCGGCCGATCCAGACATTCCAGACATTCCAGCCAACCCAGCCATTCCAGCCATTCCAGCCAATCCAGGAGTTACAGGAGACAGAGGAGCTACGGGTGCTGCAGGAGGTTCAGGAACTCCGGCGGCTCCTGTAGCTCCAGGGGGTACAGGATCTTCAGGAGATCCAGACGATCCATCTGATGAAGGGGCAGTAGGTTTTGTAGATGTAGTCTTCGCGTTCTTAGGCAGCTTCTTATTAACAAATGGTTGAGGTCTAGGTCTAGTTCGAGGTGGAGGTGGAGGTCTACGCCCCACGGTACCACCAGGTTCGGCCTTGGCCCCAAACGTCTTTTCGTCGAGCATCATGGACAAAACAATGGCACATGCGGCCACAACGAGTATTATTCGGAATCTCAAACATTCACCATCGTTAATGAGCGTCAAAGGCTGCTTGTCTCGCTAATGACGTGACACTCTTATATACACAACTGTGGAGGTTGCACATGAACATGAACAACGACAAGTTTCATTGTTCTAATATTGATCTTGCTCCTAACGTTCCTATTTCCGCGGTGAAGATGACGTGCGACTATATTTCTTTCCTATTTCCATGAGCGTAAAAGGCAACAAGCGAGTTTGTTTGATCGTCCTGCTATATTGCTACAAAAAAAGTCACAGTTTCGCCGCAAGGGCGAAGCAATGAATGCGATAGCAAGAAACTAAATGCTATACCAAGCGAGGCTCGCCAATGGATACTCTCAGTTTGAACAGCGCTCCTGTTGCAAAGGTGGCCGATGCAGCGAAAGAAACTAGCGTGCTTCAAGTGTCGAGCTGTGACACTTGATAGTTCGCGCTCATCTTCTGCTTGTTCGTTTAGCGGCGTCCCTTGAGCTCGAGTGGCTTTCGTACGCTGCGTAACATGAGCGCGGACATCACGGTGAAAGCGTGAAACACTCCTCTTCCCCTCAGCACAAGAAAACCGCGCGAGCAGACAGCGGAAGGGCAAGGTTCTCCCTGCGCAAGTATACGAAGAAGCGAGCACGCGAGCTGACGACTTTTAAATGCGCCTGTCGTGCTCCTAACGCCATCTCGCTGGTAATGAAGAAACGCTTATAAGCGCAGCCGTCTCGGAGTCCGTCCAGCGCTAAAGGGTGTGTATATAACGCTCGCCGTTACCTACATGGAGGATCTGCGTTTCGTGGCGTAGTGGCTAGCGCCACTCGCTGCGGAGGAAGAGGTCCCTGGTTCGATTCCGCGCCTCGGAAGCATTTTTCTGAATTATTTTTCTTTGGGGCTTTTATATATATATATACATACTTATACATATACGGTGCATGACGGCGACGGCGACGGCAAAATTCAGCCGAGACTGTCCATATAATTGCTATCGCAATAAAACTAATATTGTTAACGAATGTCATCTGAAGAGCGCGCAATAAATAATAAAGTCATGCATAACTGTGCAACATCATCAGATAGGCTGAGTTGAAACACTGACATTTCCGTTACAGACAGCTAATCAATTTTACACGTCATTCCAATGACATTATACTTGCCTGGTGCATTCTGCTCGCAGCAGATTCGTGACAGGAAGAGTGCTGCACGTGTAAAACAACTGTTCAGAATGTGTTGCGTGTAGGCACTGATCCATGCAATGTGATCCATGTATGTTTAACCTGGTTGATTTCATCTCTGTAACAATGCACCTTCTGCAAGATCATTTCGCGCCTTATTAGTGCGGCTGGTCCGCAAAATACTGGAATTTCAGCAAAGCAAGCAATATTGCTCTGGAATAGGCACTTTTTGCCGTTTATCCGTACCTGCGCTTCTTAAATACCAAATATGGTTAGCGCAGTGCAGACCGGCGCTAAACCGATTCGCTAAATCTGGCTACGCGACGCGCACATGATTCAGTTTCTTTCTCTCCGGCAATGTTCTGTCTCTGTCTTGTCAGTTCATCCTCATTCCATATGCTTGTAAGAGGTCTGATTTTTTTACAGAGAAATAAATTATATTATGATTCTTTTTGCGGCGACATAATAATTGTGAAATATGAGCCAGTTGTAGAAAATGTCCTAGCAATGATTGGTATGTTACTATATAGCTCAATTCGAAAGGTAAAGGAAATATACTTCGACGAGGTAGAAGTCACTTTCCCTTAGTGCAGCAATAGACAGCGCACAGAGGAGTTTGTATGTGCAGCTATAGGCTAAAATCTTCACGCATGTATCATGGGACAGATCTAGGCGAACAAGGCCATGTATCCCCGAACGCTATGTACTGCTTATAGGCAAATAATCGTAAAAGAAGCAAGGTGACCAATGGACCAAATTTTTTTTCTAATACCCCTTGGTTACCGTGCTTGATAGTTGAAACTACGCGTAATACGTAGGGCACGTTACAGGCCTAATCTCAATAGACGAGCGCGCTCATGGAACGCCACATGCTATGAAACGGTTTAATCTCAGATGAAAAACATAGATGCGAGGAGAAAGGAGGCACTATATAAGGGCGCATGTAGAAGAATATAAAATGAGTGTTTTCATACAAGTCCGCTGAGCAGATTGCTTCGCTGCAAGTTTGGCGGATGAACGGCGGGGTGAAGAAAGCGAAACGCAGGCGGTATAGATGAAACGCTTTATTAACTGAACTTTTGCCTAGTAAAAGAAGCAACAATCACAGAGCGGCAGAAGCGGCAAGCACGGACGTCGGTCGTTGGTAATCTGATCAGCGGTAAGGCGGGTTGGCATTTATAATGTTTCATCGACGACTCCAGCGTTATCGTTGGTGGCTGCGTTAGTTCCAGAAGAAACTCTCCTGTTTCCGTTGTGTGCGCAGTCTGATAGGAAGATTCTAAAATATATGGGAATGTTCTGAGACATTCCGGTGCAACCTGCTGAAGGCACTGGGCAGACGTGTAACGGGACACTTACATAAACCTAGAAATATAAGCGCGTGTGCCAATATCCGGCGCAACCTATGACATAACGCGAGGTCGATGGTAAGTGTAGCGATCACGTACGTCGCCATGGTAGGGACGTTAGCGGCGCGAAGAAGCTTTTCGCGGAGCTTCGAATGACGATCTGTTCTGGAGGCACTGCACGCCGATGTCAATAAAGGAATGTGTGCCTGCATTCTTGTTAAAAATAGTTAGTGTAAGCAGGCAGCTCGAATTAAGTGGCACGTGTAGCTGTCACTGATCCCTCTTGTCGTCTCCTGATCCGGCATGGGGGGGGGGGGGGGGGATTCCGAGCCCGATGTGATAACAACGGTTTCGCTAGAGCTGTGGGGCCCATAACGGCGTGTCGCGAGAAGACGACGAAGCACGCGGACTTGCACGCAGGCGCCGTCTAGGCTTATGTAATATGTAATGAAACAATCGTAGCACTAAGGTCATCCATGCTTGCTTTTCAGGAGGCGAGCGCTGACAGCTCAGTCAAATTCTGTTTTCTTTGATCACATTGCATCGCCACGGTTAAGTCTTTCGTGGCTCCGGAACAGTGGAAACAAGTTGGACGGCCACGGCATGCGACCTCAGATGACACGACATGCGACCTCAGATATTATTGACGGCTGTGTGTATGCTTACTGCTTACTGCAGCTGTGTCGACAAGACGAACAGCAAACGGCAGCTTCCGTAAGTACACGACACGAAATAGGAGATTCTGTGCTAATCATAACTATTCGGGTATTACGTCACAAAACCACGATGTTATTATGAGGGATGCCGTAGTGGAGGACTGCGGAAGTGTTGACCATCTTGTGCTTTTTCGCGTGCAGGTAAATATATATACAACGGGCCTCTAGCATTTCGCGTCCGTAGAAATACGGCCGCTGAGGCCGGGATTCCATCCGGCGACCATTGGTTGAGCAGTCGAGCCCCATAACCACCAAACTACCAAACTACCATGGCAGGTGTTAGATTGCCTGCTGCAATATCATTTCGCTGTCATATTGAGAACAGCCTTGTCATATTGAGAGCATCGGTAGCGTTTTCTGACAATGTTCAGGAAGTGTTCCAGGAGTGCCGTAACGTAGAGTATGTACACATTTCCTCTGCAGTAGCACAAAACCAGTAATTGTCATCCATACACTTGTGTTTACACTGTAGGCTTCCGTTACGAAACCAGAACATTGCAAAATTGTTAATGACACAGAGTAGATATTTATTTATTTGATCACATGTATCATACTCAAGGAATAGTTATTCCAAACTTTTCATGTCCAGATTGCATAGTAGTGGCAAGGCATTTTTTATCATGCTTGGTCAGCCGTGTCTTCTTCTCCTGGTACGTCCTGGTATTGAGAATATTCAGTATGTTGAGAGCCACCTTGGCCAGCAGCTGTACAAACGGTACCAATGGCGGTGCCAAAACTTTGGGCGGCTTGAACTCCGGAACCTGTTCATTTATAAGCCATTAGTGTTTTCGTTTCACTTTGGGAAAGATTGCGAAAACGTTTAAAAAAACATTGCACATTACTGGGCCGCTTGCATTTCTCCTTCTTAACATGCGTATCAGCTGGCATAGATACAGCCAAAATCAAGTCATCTACATTCTTTTGCATGCTCAACGGCGACAAAAAATGTCAATCGCACACACTGCCTACTACATTGAAACAGTGTTTAATTATTCTTTCGATATATAAATCAACATGCCACTTGTGTGAACGGCAGAACGTACTTTTCAAAGCGTCTACGAATGGTGACGGCTTCGAAGACGAGCGGTTATAAGAGATCGAAACAGGTAGAGCGGCGATAGGAAATTATTCAACCTTGCTATAGAGACAGGTGTGCCTAAATGTAGCAACATAAGTTAGGCCTCTTAATCAAGGTGAATTTTAGTAGTCATTATTCCACAAACATGCCGTCTGAAACAGCAGTCACATATTTATACATGGCGATGGTACGCCGTCAGAAAACGTATCAGAGGCACGAGTTGCACCAGCGAATTGATAATCTACCTGTCTTGAACTTTGCAATTGTATGTAATTATAAGATCCACTGTCATCCTGTCATTAAGAATATGAAAGTCAAAAAGACCGCCCTTCCAAGTTCAGCATGCTCGGTGCTTGATCAAGTGTATCGCAGATACTCTGATGTCAAATATGTTCAAGGTTTGCTATTATGATTGCAATATTTATATCAGAGAACCGAAGTTTTATAAACACAAGAAATTCATTGTTCGCCTATACCAATAAATAATTTGCCTCAGTCATCTTGCACTAAGTACGTGTGAACGGGAAAAAAACGCAAATATGCGTGGCTTTCACTAGCTTAACGTCGTAAATTTAAATGTGCAGCGCAGCTGAGCGGCCAGCTTCACTGACATAACGTCGCGAAGGTTGATCACGTCATCACCAAGTCACACCACCTGAGCTCAGCGCGGCTGCACATTGCCTTCTCCCACGCACGACTCCGCCCTACCACTTTCGCCGCCGCTCCCCTTCCCCCTAACCTCCTCCTCCCCGCTTGGCCCCCGACATGTCGCTAAACCTCTACTCTTCTCCCTTCTCCACCTGTCTCCGCTATGCTGTGCTATGCCCTCGCACCTCCTCACCCTGACACCGCTCTTCTCTCTCACTTATTTCCTAGCCCTTGCTACACTATAATATACGTGACTATGCAATGTTTTACCCTCTCTCCTCCGTATTTCCCTTGTCCTCCACTCCCATCTCCTTACCCTCACAGCACTCCTCCTCAACCTTACTTTCCTTTCCCACCTCTTGCAATACTATACGACACAAGGTAATGTTATACCCTCGCCCCTCCTTCTTTCCATCCTCCTGGCCCTCACGTCAGTGCTCCTCACCCTTCATTTTCCCGCCACCTTTCTATACAATACTATACATGGCTATGCAACACTATACAATAGCGGCTTGGCACATATCACCTAGGCTGCCTATAGACAGCTGCTGCGTACGACACGGATGAGGAAGGTGCAAGCTCGGCTTTCACAGCTCTACTGTAAAAAGGATAAGCGTTGCGTGAGCAAGCGTTACAATGGGAACCGACGCCTTTCGTATATAGAGGCGGTTCGCACGTGATGTGAGCCTATCGAACTTGCCGGCTGTGTCTGACCCCAAAAGATAGTGTGATGCGCCATCGGCACTTGCCTGTGAGCGCCACCGTCAGCTACGTCACAAAGAACATGAACACGCCTGGCGTGCGTGGACGCCCATAGTAACTAGAGTTCGTCGGCGTGTTCTGGAGGGTCCTGACAACGCCAAGCTGTAAGAGTGGTGAATACGATGGCATTGTGTCCTACATCAGGGTTGTAGCCAGGCACGTAGCCAGGGGAGGGGGCGGGGGACCCCCCCCCCCGAAATATTTATGATACATGGTGTTTTTCCGAAAATAAATGAAAATAGGCGTTTTTCCCACATAGTCAAGGCTTTCAGCAAGTGGCCCTCCCCGCCCCCCTCCCCCGGAAAAAATTCCTGGCTACGGGCCCGGTTGCAGCATTGAGTATAGCCAGACAATATGGGAGTCGCAACACGCGCGAATACTTGCGCACCCACCGCGTGCGATAAAGTAGGCGCCAAGCATCGAATTTGACAGCTGGCACGCGATCGTGCTCATTATTCCCACCTGATATGTGGTTTCCGGCCAAAGATAAGAATCTAGGATGATCAAGTATCGATTGCACCGTGAATGTAGCAGCGTCATATTTCTCGAATAACTAAAAGCTTTCCTTACAAAAAAATCCCGAACGCTTTTCAGGAGCATGTGCGCCTGTACCCTCATTTCCACATAAAAATATCCGATTAACAAGCTCGATTAGGTGATAGTAATAACTTTGCTAATTCTATGGAAAGGGGGCGCATAATGTTGTTGGGAAAAAATTAGTAAATATTTGAACTCCTACATTTTTATGCTCATTCTTGCTTTTCAAATGTCTGCAATAAGCATGCTCTATAGTTTCGTGGTGAAGTAAGAACAAAAATTGCGTTATACAAGGATTAATACCTGAAGAAACACCAAAAGATTGTGGATATCCAGAAAATCCTGCCTGTGCAGGAGATACAGGACCTCCAAAAGATTAAGGACCTCCTGGACTTGCAGGAGCGTCGGGTGTTGCAGGGGCACCAGGAGTCGCAGTCAATCCAGAGGTACCAGGAATTGCAGGATATCCAGCCGATTCTGGAGATGTAGGGGAAGCAGGGGCTTTATTTATTTACATTTATTTATTTACAAATACTGCTATCTCGATAGAACGAGACATAGCAGGAGTGGGTACATAAGTAAATAAAACTACAAGCATACAAAACATTGAATCATACAAAGCAGAAGAGGGGACACAAGTTACAATGCATGATACTCGACGTACAATAAGGCATCATTAAAGCATCACAAAATGTGGTTCGGCAATTCTTCCACAAACTGTTCATTTGGCCTTTCCCGCAAGAAGCCATCTAGGCTGTTCCAAATTTCGACAACGCTTGGAAAAAAAGAGTATTTAAAGCAATTTACAAATGGCTGAAAAGGAATAATATTAAGTGGGTGGGATCGGCGCGTGGCACGCCTAGTGGAATGACTGAAATGTATCGGCGCTTGGATGCGACTGTGGCCGTGTACAATCTGATGAAGCAGTGCGATACGCTCAAGCATGCGTCGATGAGCCAAAGGTTCTAACGACAAAGCGCATGCGTGAGCAGAAGGAGAAAAATCGCGGTCATATCTGCGAAAAATGAACCGTATTGCTTTCTTTTGTATGGCCTCAAGCTTATTAATGTCAACTGCAGTGTAGGGCGACCATACCACCGAGGCGTACTCTAGTAACGGCCTGACGAGGGATTTGTAAGCAGTTAATTTGCAGTCCCTGGTAGAGTGCTTGAGGGTTCGTTTCAGGTATCCCAGTTTCCTAAGTGCCCTAGCACAAATGGCTTCAATGTGCAGGTGCCACTTTAGATTTTCGGTGGAGGTAATTCCAAGATATTTAAATGTTTTCACAGAGTTAAGGTAGTGCCCATGGTAACTGTAGCGGAAAACTAGCGGCTGCTTTTTGTTAGTAAACGTCATTTGTACAGTCTTTTGGTAATTAATACTCATTTGCCACGCGGTGCTCCATGCACAAAAAGATGAAAATACATTGTTGAGACCCTCTTGATCACGTATGTTAGTTACACAGGTATAAAGCACGCAATCGTCAGCGTACAACCGCAGTCTCACCGGTGTGTCCCTAATGACCTGTGCTACATCATTAATGTAAATAATGAATAGCAAGGGCCCAAGAACCGAGCCCTGCGGTACACCGGAAGTAACCGCGGCCGACGGTGACTGTGCGTGATTGAAAGTGACAAATTGTGTCCTTAAACGTAACCAATCAGCTATCCAACCTAGTATTTTCTCGTTACTAATAATTTTGCTGAGCCTAAAAACAAGTTTTCTGTGACACACCATATCAAATGCTTTTTTGTAATCTATAAATATGGCATCAACTTGACCTCGATTATTCAGGGCTGAAGCGATGTCATGGGTGAATTCAATGAGTTGGGTAGTTGTGGAAAGGCCAGGGCGGAAACCGTGTTGATTCTGCGATAGTATGTCATTTTCAGAGAGGTACCGAAGAATATGCTTATGAATTATGTGCTCTAAGAGCTTGCAACAAGTACACGTTAAGGAAATAGGTCTGTAGTTGGAAATTTGTTGCTTATTACCCGATTTAAAGACAGGAATTACATTGGCGATTTTCCAAATTGTCGGCACTGTACATGTGTCTAATGATTTACGAAAAATTATCGCTAAATAACGAGCGTTCCATTCCGCATAACGCTTCAAGAACATATTTGGTATTCCATCCGGTCCGGCACTTTTATTAGTGTCGATGTTCAAGAGAAGGTTATAAATGCCGGTACAACTAATTTCAAGTTCTGGAATCGGACATATTTCCGTGTTATCATCAATATCAGGGGTAGTATCGCTATCATCTCCAAATACAGATTTGAAATAGCCATTAAATGCTTCCGATATTGTCGAGGAATCTGAACAGGACACTTCATTTATTACAAAAGATGACGGGCAGGAAGTAGTGGGATTGATAGTTTGCCAAAACTTACGCGGATTGGTTTTCATAAAAGAGGTTAATGTGGTATTGAAATAAAACTTTCTAGCTTTAGTCATTTTTGCTTTCAGTTCAGACTTGAGCAAGTTAATTAGGTGTTCCCCTTCCGTGTTGTGTACATTGCGTCGTTTCCGCAGGCGCTTAACGCGACGTTTGAGTTGTATGATGGGCCTGGTGTACCATGGGTGTGTAGCATGACGTTTATAGTTTTCCGAGGGACAAACTGTGCAATGCACTCTCTAGCTATAGTATAAAAATGGTTAGTCAATGTCTCGACACTACAGCGATCACTACAAGACATGAAATCATCAAAACATGTTGCCAGCTTAGCAATAATAGAAATGTCGTCAGCACGCTCAAAATTAAGGACAGTTTTAAACGTAGGTCTCACTGGTACACAAGCAACATTTAAGTGAACAATAACGGCCTTATGGTCAGAAATTCCGTCAACGACATTGCACTGATACCCATTGTTTACCAACTGATCACTGACAAAAACAAGATCTAAGACTGAATCTTCGCGCGTTGCATCATCAACCAGCTGTGATAGGTCAAAGGCTACAGACATGTCTATTAACGAATCACTAATTGTCCTATCACGGCCAGTTGATGTTAACAATTTCCAGTCTATAGCGGGTGCATTAAAATCACCGGTTAATACCAGTCTAGAACTGTTCAGCTTTTGACCGACAATATAATCACTGATGACCGAGACAATGTCAGGGGCAGAGTTAGGGGGGCGATAGATGGCACCGATAGCAATAGCGAGACCATAAAGCTTTAATTTGCACCATATTGATTCAACATTCGGTAGTTCTTCTAGTAAAGAGAATTGAATACCACTTTTAATAAAGAGTGCCACTCCGCCACCACGGCCACAAGGCCTGTCTTTCCTTAGAACCGCGTAACCAGGAGGCAAGAATTCATGATCAAGAATGGACTCAGTGAGCCAAGTCTCGGTTACACAGATAACCGATGGATCATGACATTCAATAAGCCAGTTAAAGTTCTCAATTTTATTAATGAGGCTACGCGCATTTAGATTCAAAAGCGTGAAGTATTGCGCTTGAGACCGTCAATCATTGCCAGTTCCGGTCAACCGACTGCTTACGCTGACGATAGCTTTCTTCGTATCATCCCAAGAGTACCGAACGTTGTCCACCAACAGATGATCGTAGTGCAGCCTCGCCTTTTCTGCATTTTTCCTTATTTCAGCCGAATTCTGCCATAGCTGCCTGCGTATATGCCTCACTCGGACTGAGAAGTCTTCATTTATAAATACCTTTGTGCCCTTCAGCTTACTTGCATTACTTAAAATCGCGACCTTACTTCTGAAATCGAGCAACTTAATAATAACAGGTCTTGGGTTATTGCTCTTGCGCCCTCCCACCCTATGGCAACGTTCTATATCGCTGCAGTTAACTTTTAGTTTCGACGTAATCAGCTCAGTTACCGTCTTCAACAACTCTTCTGAAGATTCGCGAGAGCTTTCAGCTAAGCCGTATATGAGCAAGTTATTTCTGCGGGACCTGTTTTCTAAGTCGTCGTTTCTGCGATCCAATTGATTAACAATCTCTCGCAGGTCAGTTACGGCCTTTTCTAGTTCAGACACACGCGGTGCAACTTCGGCAATTGGTGCAATAGACTGCTCTATTTTAGTTAATCGCTCTTCAAAGGATGCAACCCTAGAGGAAAGACCTGATATCTCTTGGCTAATTTTTGCCTGTCCCGAGAGTAATTCGAGCAACATTTTTTGAGTGTCGGGTCCAGGGTTAGTTTCTACATCACCGCACAAGAGCAACAACACCCTCAAGGAATTCATTAGTGAAAATGACACATTCATGAGGACTGCAGGGGGGTCCGGCAGCAGCAGCAAAAAACGATTGTCGCTTCTATAGGTCTTAAAATTATACTTCAAGCTCACCTGCAAGACAGAGCACAGGATTTTGAAGCAAGTGCTTTCCATGCTGCCGCCGGACCCACTGAAGAGTAGTACACGATGCGATGCTTTTATAGCCTCCGGTGGGCCCACAGGTGACGTCTTCCTGCCGTGCCACGCGCAGGTGAACCACGCATCTACAGTCCAGCGTATGTTGTAGCCTTCAGCAGATTCATTTGCTGTATCCCAGCAAGCAATTTCACCGCACGAGGCATTGACGAGGCATCCGCTGGCCGGCCAAGAAGGCAAGGTGCCGGGATAGCTCGAAAAAGATGGGCCGTCCTGAACACAGTAGAATCCGGTGCATGCAGCAATCTGCAAGACAGAGCATAGGATTTTGAAGCGAGTGCTTTCCATGCTGCCGCCGGACCCACTGAAGAGTAGTACACGATGCGATGCTTTTATAGCCTCCGGTGGGCCCACAGGTGACGTCTTCCTGCCGTGCCACGCGCAGGTGAACCACGCATCTACAGTCCAGCGTATGTTGTAGCCTTCAGCAGATTCATTTGCTGTATCCCAGCAAGCAATTTCACCGCACGAGGCATTGACGATGCATCCGCTGGCCGGCCAAGAAGGCAAGGTGCCGGGATAGCTCGAAAAAGATGGGCCGTCCTGAACACAGTAGAATCCGGTGCATGCAGCAATCTGCAAGACAGACCCACTCGGCACCGCCGGACCCACTCGGGTCCGGCGGTGCAGGCCGATAGATGGTGCAGGCTTAGTTTTCTTGGGTGGCATGTGAGCAGGACTGGATCCAGGTCTTGGTCGAGGTCGAGGTCTAGGCCTAGGTCTAGCTAGAGGTGCAGGTTCTGCACTGGCTCCAAACGTGCTATCGTCTAGCATCACGGACAAGACAATAGCGCATGCGGCTACAACGAGAATAATACGGAAGCTCGAAACGCTGGCCATCATTTATGCTCCTCAAGGCAACATAGTCCTGGCTAACAGGTAGACACTCTTATATACATTTTCGAGCGCAGTGAACACGAACAAAAGCAGCGCCAATTTTCATTGTTCGGATATCAATGTCTCATCTCATGCACCTCCTCTTGCTGGGAAGATGTCGTGTGAGCATCTATTTTTTGTCCTGATGCGAGCAGTGTAAAGGGCAACGAGTGATAGCGCTGCGTGGTTAAATTGAAATGAAATAACTTATCACCACTAGACAATATTGCTCAAAACTTGTAGTGTAAATGTGGTATGAATTTTTTTTTTTTGCTTGTGTACGGAAAGTGAGTCACGGTTCCTTTTCTAACAGATAATGTCTTTTTCTATTATTATTATTGTTCATGTGGTTACACGATGCATCGAATTTTCTGTTCTTGTTTATTTATTTATTTATTTATTTATTTATTTATTTATTTATTTATTTATTTATTTATTTATTTATTTATCTGTGTAAGACTTGCGTATCTGCAGTGTCTTAAGCGTGTCATGTGTTGGTTGCGTTGATTGCAGTACTTCTTTGTTAGCGCTCATGTGGTTTTTTATGATGTGTCAAAATTCTTTTTTTTTCTATTGTGCATGTGTTGCGAACTTCGGGTGCAGAGGCCCCTGTCAGGCGTATAAAATGCCTTTTGCCTCTGTTCCTTTTTCTTGTATAACAAGAAAATAAAAGATACAACTACTACTACTACTATTAGTGCAAAGAGCTAAATCAATTAGCGAGCGCAACTTTGAGTGCGCGCTAAAAATAGTGAAGTACGTATAGCATCCGACAGGCTGGGCGGGAGGCTG
>NC_051182.1:154984013-155008394 GCF_013339695.2 Rhipicephalus sanguineus
AACACCAAAGCTCGATTCTAAACCAAACTTTGATTCACTCTAATGCTGTAGAACCGTAATCAATTTAACCAGTAATCTTGTCAAACAACAGAATACTGAACAGCATGATCACCGCACCCACACATACACTCACGAAGAAAAGAAAAAATGGACCCAGCTTTCACAATTCCTTGATTTCTTTCTTGCGTGTTCGCTCTTTGAATCATTCTGCTGTTTAAGAAAAATGTGGTCATTTGATCTCTTTAGGTCAGATTTATTTTTGCAACTGATATTCACAAAGAAGCCCTGCAGGTACTTCTGATTTGCTTAATACACTAGTCTTAGTCCAGCGGAACAAAAATAAAAGGAAATAAAAGATCAAGAATAAAGCAATAAATACTTACAATGACGGGTGGAGTCCGGCGTCACCGCCTAAATACAATTTGTTTTTATTAGAGGACATTGCAAACGAAAAGCGAGAAGGAGCAGCCGGTGCCATTGTAATGGCACCAACCTCTCCTATTCATCATTTCAATAAAAAAAGAAAACTTAATTGTTTTCGCTCTCTGAAACCACAAACTACTTACGTAGCACGCGTGTTTACGCGGTCAAGGTGTGCGTTGCAAGCGTACACCTTAGCATGTTAAAAAATACAGATGACGCAAAAACGTGTTTAAAGGGGACATGACATGGTCATCCAACAATTTGCGGTTTTCAGCGAAAAATAGTAGAGTGTCAGTTGTGCCTGTACATATACGAAAAATTTACTGTAAAAGAATGTTTCAGGGCAGAACAGGCCTAGATGTCGCCGGCTGTGAGTCCCGCCCCCCACCGGAGACCGGCATTTTGCCATGGCATGTGTGACGTCATGGGCTTCATGGAGCGTAACCGTCGCTTTCTGCCGAAGTTTCAGCCGCCGCCAATCGTTCAGTTTAAATGCCAAGGTGACGAAAGCTGGAATGGCTGGATTGCGCACGCGGCGGACCACGGCGCAACATAATTCGCCGGAATGCAGACGCTCGCAAAGTGAGCAGCTTGTTACGTCATGGCTCGCAAGGGCGCCAGTATTGCCCAACTATCACGCCGCGGACGCGTTAACAACAATATTTAATAAAAATGAAGTGCCCAACCAAATGCGTTAAAATTTCACCAGCTTGTTTGTGAGCGTACAAGGATTATAACCTATATAACACAGATTATGATCGAAAATTGAGTCCCGTGGACCCTTTCATCTTAAGGAAACGGATACAAAAAATTTCTAAACTAGAACAAAAATACAAAAAAATGCCAATAATCAATTTTCATACACTTCCTTGGTTCGAAGAAACAATGTACAGTCTAAAGACTCCACAACGTTGTTTGTTGGGCGAGTTGGAACAAGTTGTCTAGTGTTTGCGCTAAATACCATTATGACAACAGACGCTCGTCTACGTCCTCTCCTTTGTCTGTTGTCTAGTGTTTGCCTTGAATACCATTATGACTAAAGACTCCGTCCATAGAAATTCGACATACAAACACGCTGATATTAAGCGTGTGTTTCGCTTTATCCAAAACACTGTAATACACGCGGTCTAATCTGTCATTTACACATATTACGGATTTCTGTTTTTCAAGTTTGATGACAAGTATTCATTACTGCTTTCTGGGTGGATAAAGGAAGCAACTTATCATTGTGACTTGTAAGAAAAAGAGAAAGAGAAGGAATATAGGAAATGCAGGGAGGTTAACTACAGGCTGTGTCCAGCTTGCTACCCTACACGAGGGGAATAAGGGGGTAAGAGAGAGACACAAAGAGAGACACATTTTACATCACACGCAGTGCAGCGTATCAGAGGCGGTCGCTCAATTGTGTTCCCTTGAAGAACTGCACGAGGGATCATAAGGCTTTCAGGTGTTAACAAAGCTGGCATCTGCATATGTACTCTTACGGCGCCTCCATTTGACTAAAAACTAAAAATAGCACAACGTTTCTTTCTCATGTACGTCAAATTTGGCTGTTTTTCATCGGCATTTTACGCATATAGTTTGTATCGCAGTCATGACTTATTCTTTCCATTGACATTGATCCGTCATCAACACTTACTAGCCCATCTGCGAGAGCGAAGCCTGACGAGAGGGCGGCATGGGTAAAGCCAAGTGGATGAGAGGGAAGCCTAGTGCAGCTAATTGAGCCTTGCAGAGCAAGAGTAGCGACATGGAGAGGGTGAAAATGGGTAGAGAGGAGGAGAGCAAAGGCGAAGCTATGGCGGGCGCGAAAGAGGTGATATGGAGATTAGGAGAGAGCAGATGCTCGATTGGCTGTGCCTTTGAAAGGAGTCGACCAATGGTAGCGCGCGCTCGAGCACATGTGGTGCTGGTGAGAGAGGAGAAGGGGCGCCCCGAGCACTGGCGAAAGAGAATGAAAGGCGCGCTGATGCCGCCAGCTCGGCTGTTTAATCAGCCTTCGCAACGTTAAGTCGGTTGAAGCTGTGCATAAAAAAAGAGCTCAGTACGTACCCATGATAGGCATCATGCCGTGAGGTTGGAACATGGCCGCCCGTGCATTTCGTTCGTGGGCACGCCTGTGTGTCATACACGGAGCAACAAAGACAAGAATGGTAGGCAGGACGACTCACAAAAAAAAAAGTCGTGAAAAACCGCAGTAATATGGGAACAGTGATTATGAATACAGTGAAACCTCGGTGATACGATCACAGCTCATACGAATTTCGGGGTGATACGAATTTTTCGTTGGTCCCGGCCAAGGCCCGTTGGCCTGCAATGTAATGGAGTACGGTTGTTGCGAACCGATTTTCACCCAGCGACGTTTGATACGAACGTACGCTACCGCCCAGGTACGAAGAGGTGCTGTCCGCGCTGTCGCTGAAGACGCGCCAAGCACGTGCGAGCGCGGGAACACAAGCGTGGGCATCGTCAGAATCACGGTGTAAGAAAAACACTTTTCTTACGGTCAGAATAAACCTTCAGAGACGCGTCACGGCCTCCGAGATTGTGTGTTCAGAGACGCGTCACGGCCTCCGAGATTGTGTGCGCGAATATTTGAGGCTCTACGTGCCTCCGGGTGCCTTCGCGTTTAGATTACAGAGGACATTAGCGCCATGCTTTTTTTTTCTCACGCGCCGACGCGGGCTGCTGTTATTGTACTTTGTTTACACGTGCCTGCCTCGTGCATCAGACATCCTATGAAAGGTGGACGAGCAACGCAAAGAAGGCGAGGACGACCTTGGCGAAGGAGTCAGGCCTCACAACGTCAACATGCGCGACCGTTGAGGTCGCACTTGTGCGGGCACGGCCGTAAATCTCCCAAGAGCATCCCCAACACCTCCGCAATAGCAAAATCATAACACAGGACCGTGGTTTTGTAATTTTGTGGCCTTGATCCATCGCGTCAAAGCGCTTCTTTTGTTACTTTCGCTGCAGTACTCCAGTGTCATGCAAAAAAGCATACTAAAATTAGGCAGGGGCTACTGCTGTCGCGGGTCACAACGCACCTGGTATATTTACGAGTGCTGGTATGATTCACGACATCTAAAAAATTAACTGACAATCATTCAGGGTTCTTCCCGACGTCGCTGTGGCCCTGAAAAACAATAAATGAAAATGTACGCCAGCTTTCTTTTGTCGCATGTTAATTTTCCATGCTTTCTGGTGATACGAATTTCGGATGATGCGAATATTTTTGGTGGTCCCGCGAGATTCGTATCACCGAGATTTTCACTGTATCTTTTTGATGAACGATTGGAAAGGTGGTACCAATAAACGTGGACCTGTTCGTTGTAAATAGCACGCCGGTAGGACCTGCGTTTGTCAGGGCGCTAAAATGTTACTATAAAATCTCAAGCAACTGCGAAAGTCTTAGCAGTCTACAGTCGGTCACAACCTAAGGTTAAATACATGCTCCGCCCCCAGAACTGCGCCGCGGCTGCCGTTCATATGTGCAAGAATGACGCCATGGCGTGTGTTTTTGGCAGTGCATTTAGCATTTAAATTTTTAAAAAGAAGGCTGTAGTTAGAATATATAAAAGTGCAGAGGCAATGATGTTTTTGACAGCGTTGGATATAAATCAATTTACGCGAATCATCTTGCATACGCCGCCCTTTAAATTTTATGATGCGCGCCAAGGAAATATGTTGGTTTATTTTTTGATGACTTCACAGTGATATCTTTCTGCCGTCCACATAACTGCTTACCTTGACGTGAAGTGCGTATGATGTTATTTTATCCAGCCTATAGATTGTTACATTTTTTACGATGTTGTACGGGCGCAATCATATTGCGAATTTTGCCATAAAAAACAGGAAACAACTGACTACTTTTAGGATGTTTTTGTTTCAAAGACGTGCATAGCCAGAAATTATATTTCGACCTCTTAGTTGATTTCGTAAAATGAAGAACTTTTACTGCAATGCGTATACTCATAAAAAGACGATTTGAATGGTAAATTTCGTAAAATAAACGACTTTTACTCCAACGCATATTTTTAAAAAGGCGCCTTGAATGGTTAATTTGTTAAAATGACGCACTTTTACTTCACTGCCTATCTTTAAAAAGGCGGCTTGAAAGTGCGAAATTCTCCATGTTTTGAAAACATCCTAGGGAATTTTTTAGCACTGAAGGTAAGTCAAAATGAGAAGATGGAGTACCCGGATGAAATATAAATGTGCTTCACAATAAGCTGAAATAATTACTTACAAGCTTTCTTGTTCACTGTGAGCGACATCTGCAAAAAGAAAACAGCACTCACAATACTGGTACACTGGCATAACTTCTCAGTGGGACATGCTTGCATTCCTCCCTATAGAATAACCCACTATCAGTACTCGGCATTTATACTGAAAGTTTATCGCATTCATTCTCATATTACTCCCTTTGAATTAACGTTGGTGAAAATACTTACCCCTTGGAGCACCCACGTAATGGTTTAGAAACGTCATGCAGTGTCATTTTTCTGCTCGTCGTTTTGTCAGTTATTAATAGCGCGAATACTCATGAAGTCTACCAACAGGCCCCCATAGTAGCCTTGCTCAGTGACTTTCTTTCATGAAGATTACTGTAACAATGTTTTGCCTGATATAACATGCATTGCGCATGATCTAATAACAAACGATTCTCTTTCGGAACGCAACTACCTCAAAACCTGGCCGGTTCCAGGCCTCCTAGTTTGTGTGTGTGTGTGTGTGTGTGTGTGTGTGTGTGTGTGTGTGTGTGTGTGTGTGTGTGTGTGTGTGTGTGTGTGTGTGTGTGTGTGTGTGTGTGTGTGTGTGTGTGTGTGTGTGTGTGTGTGTGTGTTGCGGTGTTGCGGTTTAACGCCCAAAAACGACGATATGAATGTGAGAGACACCGTAGTAGAGGGCTCCGGAAATTTCGCCCACTTGGAGTTCTTTAACGTTGACCTAAATCTAAGTACACGGGCCTCGAGCATTTTCGCCTCCATCGAAAATGCGGCGTCCGCGGCCAGAATTCGATCAGCAGTCGAGCACTACAACCGCTAGACCACAGTGGCGGGTCAGGCCCCCTTGGTATTTTGTTAGGCATTTCTATCTTCTGCGTAATGCGTTGTTCTGTTTTCATGGTCGCATCTGTTAAACGATCCCTTTATGAATTTCCCGTTTTGGAGCTTGCTGAATGCAGTTTCGACAACCTAAGATAGAATTATCATGTCGAGCTACAATGGTGATTAGGCCATTACACAAACCTACTTTTGAACACAGATAGGTGTTTTAGCTATAGCTTCACATCTCATAAATATAGTTCTCATATTGATTACGTGACACTTGAAAAACCATAAATAATTTTGTCCCTTTCTTCACTGCTTCAACTGGAAGGTGTAACAGCTTCAGCTGATAGGACAAGTGCTGGAAGCTTACGATGATTGTCAACTATGCGATTATGCTGCTATAAAAATGAAGGGCTTGCAGAACTGGAATTCTAACCAAACTGCTAGTTATGTTGAGCGTTTGCAAGTTGAATGTTACCATTGTGTAAGCTGGCTGTGTTCAGTGTTCACTAAACGTTGTTACTGGAAACATGCTTTCTTTCCCCATGTTTTGACGTCATTCGGCAAGATATTCCTGTCGATAAATTATTTTGCGGTTTATATATATAGCAATATTTATGGTACCACCGGTGATGTTAGCCTGGTTTATCGCCTGGCTTGCTACTCCATGTGCCCGGTGATGACTGTGGTATATACAGTGATCACGTGTACACACAAATAGCATTTACACTGCGAACACACATATACACACAAAAGCGTCATTCATAGCCTCTCATTAAGGTGAGTAGTCCTCAAGAACACAAACAGCACTTTTTTGCTGCGAATCACACGAAGGCGGCTTTTCCACGGGACGAGCAGGTGCCGCGTTGCAAATGTAGTGCTCTCTTCAGGTCGATTCCACGAAAGATCGAAAAAGGGTGTATATTTGATGTTTCCGATTTTCCTGATAATTTTGTATGTTGTGCACATATGATTGCACAGCACGAAATCGCAGTTCGTTTTCAAATAAAAATTTTTTTCAACACAGCAAAATTCGACAAGTGTCGCCGTTTGACGACGACCATTTTACGAAGCGTGCGTTTTCGTAAATTCGCAATCATGCTGGCAGCCACTGAAGCTATATATTACAAATATCTTTCTTTTTGGCGGAAGTAGAAGTAAAGAGGAAATAGCTCTTATCATTTCATGGAATTCTGAGTAAATTATGTATTTTTAAAAATTCACGAAAAACGCTGCGTTTTTGAAAATCAGTCAAATTTGGGGCGCTATGGCTACTTCTGTGAACATCTTAGCTTGTTCATATTTGCAGTATGAATAGGCCTTTATGTGAATAATGAACCTCTGCATTTGTATTTCTCTAATAATTTTCAAAGTAGTAAATTTTCATGCTCGAAACACCAAAAGAGAAAAGTGCTCCTCCATTCAAAATCTATAATAAAAAAAACCCAATCTCAATTTTGTTCAAAGTCCCCAAAATGTTCTCAAAGGACTGCAGAATGATATTATGAAAAAACATGTTGCATCATTTTTATTAGAACAAAAGCAGAAAATGTCAAACATTGTGTTTCCAGAGCGTGGTGGCCACTGCGTAAAGGACATCTCTAGTAGCAAGAAAATACAGTAACACGTCTTTTTTCTTCTCTGAGCTTCGCTAAACAGCAGTAAGGATCTATTGTTGGAAAGTGGGAGCTGTTTTGTAAAGAAAAAAAAAACATCGCTCCAATTAAATGCATTTGCGACACCACTTACATTCCTCGTCGACGGGCAGCACGGACATTTTCATTCCTCTGGATAATTTTTTTTAGTAAATGCGCTTATATAAAAGCAACGAAGCTAAACGCGAAATTTGTGTAGCTGAGTCGATCATGCATTGTAAGAATGTGAGAAATCGCAAATGGCGGCAGTGGTGAACGGCGAGTACCGCAGTGCAACCTAAGCACAGCAGCCACACATTGTTTGCCAGGCTTTGTCGCTATGCACGAGAAAAAGCTGGGGTGTCGATTGCGTTGGTTACACGATACATTTTTCACCGTTCGTCGCTCTCCCGCCCGGTCTCTGGATCCGCACAGTGCGGATCGTGTGGCCCGCGCTACAAGCACTCGTGTAAACGGAATAGCATGCGTTAGGCGGACAGGTGCAAAGGGCGGCGCGATGGACGCCCGCCTGAGCAGACGACAGCAACGAGTACGGCTGTGCCAGTCAGCCAAACACCACCTGAGATAGAAGTTAAGCATCCAAATTGTGCTTCACTTTGATGCGATCACTATCCTACGCTCTGAAGGTGGCTATGGGTAGGGGTTATAGCCATGGCCGAGATTTTGTACGGACTGCCTCATGGTGCACAAAAAGAAATTTCCGCTGCAGCAGAATTTTCGTTACGTAGAAGATATCGGATCGAGATTCTTTTGCGGAGGGTCATGAAGCAGGATGCGCGCTCAATTCAAGAGCAACAATTCAATGCAAACAAAACGTGTTTTGTCCGTGGCCAGAACTGCTGCCACCAATCTTCACGTAATCGATTCTTTTTAAACTCTGCATTGATCACATAAGGTTTGACAACGTACACATTTGGGCCAACAAAAACCACACCTCTTGGCGACCGCTCTCCAGAAATTCATTTCCATTCATGAAGAGACCTTGGCTTTTATACCAATCTCTCAATTCTGGCACAGCACATCATCATAAGAGACGCATGGAGGGAATGCGTTCTTTAGCACTCAAGATATGAATTATACTCAACTGAAATAGATGAAAGAAAAGGAGGCTACAACTGAAAGTGCATACTGTGGACTGAGGGATGTCTAACACTGGCGTGAAGTCGCAAACCACGCGAATGCATTTAATTGGAACGGTCTTTTTCTTTAAAAAACAGTTCCCAATTTCCGACCATAGATCATTACTGTTGTTTAGCGAAGCTCAGAGAAGAAAAAAGACGTGTTACTGTATTTTCTTGCTACTAGAGATGTCCTTTACGCAGTGGCCACCACGCTCTGGAAACACAATGTTTGACATTTTCTGCTTTTGTTCTAATAAAAATGATGCAACATGTTTTTTCATAATATCATTCTGCAGTCCTTTGAGAACATTTTGGGGACTTTGAACAAAATTGAGATTGGGTTTTTTTTATTATAGATTTTTGAATGGAGGAGCACTTTTCTCTTTTGGTGTTTCGAGCATGAAAATTTACTACTTTGAAAATTTTTAGAGAAATACAAATGCAGAGGTTCATTATTCACATAAAGGCCTATTCATACTGTAAATATGAACAAGCTAAGATGTTCACAGAAGTAGCCATAGCGTCCCAAATTTGACTGATTTTCAAAAACGCAGCGTTTTTCGTGAATTTTTAAATACATAATTTACTCAGAATTCCATGAAATGATAAGAGCTATTCCTCTTTACTTCTACTTCCGCCAAAAAGAAAGATATTTGTAATATATAGCTTCAGTGGCTGCCAGCATGATTGCGAATTTACGAAAACGCACTCTTCGTAAAATCGTCGTCGTCAACCGGCGACACTTGTCGAATTTTCCTGTGTTGAAAAAAATTTTTATTTGAAAACGAACTGCGATTTCGTGCTGTGCAGTCATATGTGCACAACATACAAAATTATCAGGAAAATCGGAAACATCAAATATACACCCTTTTTCGATCTTTCGTGGAATCGACCTTCAGAATACGGCAATACAACTCAGGCTGATTTTTCCCTAAGAAAACTTACTGCATATGACGAGCGCTATCAATCCGGTGAGCACTGTGGACCTCATCTCGCACGGTGGAGAGTTCCCTTAAGCTTCCTGCGTAAGCCCAGTAAGAAACCACTCAGCTCGTAACCCAGCGACGACACAGTACTTATACCCGAACGTCATTTTAACGCCGCAGCTGCTTTTTCAATTATCTCTAACGTTTAAAAAAGTATGCACGCAAAAGTTCAAAGCTCGTTTCCTCGCCTCCTTAGCTGGTTGAACCGCGCCGACGCTACCCTGCGGTACAATCTCTGAGCAGGCGACGGAAATGTGTCTAGCTGGAAAACCAATCGCGGCGTCTCTGGGAAAGAATAAACGCCGTTGGTTTCTCGTTAAACACACGCACAGAAGACTCGGAGAAGTAACTGAGAGTGCCGCTTTGCTTTGTGGGGAATCCGTCGTGTCAGCGCCCCCCGTAAACTCGGCGTTTAGGCACGGCGCACTAATTTCCATCTCGTAGACCGCGCCGTGAGCCATGTATGTCGCTCGGTGCTGCTGCCAGCTCGCGTGAGAGGTGTCACGTCATCCACGATTGAGTTCGCGGAAATATTGCGGGAAGGTACTGAAATGTGAGATAGGCCGCCGAAATTTGAGATTAAGGCGACACTCGGAAACCTTTCATCTTTGCGGTTATTTTTTTTAACCTGTACTTTCGTGCTGTATATGAGAAAGCAAGCTGCCAACAGAAAAACGCATTCTCCGTTACGCAATCAACTAAGATGACTCGAAAGCGAAAGCCATCCTTCTTTTTTCTTCGCAGTCGATGTATTGATCCTCCCCAGCCACCCTCCGAAAGCCACCCTGCGTGGTACTGCACTGCCTCCAGGATCGGAGACATTGCAGGATTTTTGCACTTTACCTGATTGTGCACTGCCTCCGTGATCGGCCTACCTTTGACCATGCAACGATGCCATGTCATGGTGTCTTCATGTGACGTCACGTTATGTGACTTCATGCTGACGTCAGTTCTGGCGATCTCGGACGTGATGTAATATGGCGGTGTCATCATGTGATGATGTTTTGCATCACTCACTTTCAGGCCGATGGCGCCGACGCCAACGGTCAATTTTCGCGTTTGATAAGGCATCTAAGGCTTTCGCCTTCAAATGACGCTTATCAAAACATGTTGTTAAGCTAGTTGCCTCATGCTCGATCAAAAAACTTGGAGGACGCTTGAGCTTCCCTTTCAAGAGTAGAACGCCATAGCGTAATCGGACCGTGTTCGTATCGCTTTCACAATCGCTAACTTGGCTTCGCTACTCGGTGGAGACCTAAACCATGCTACAAGAAAAGCCAAAGTGTGCACACCCTCTGGGTCCAATATCCATGTGTGCGGCGCGACGATACATGGCCACGATGGCACGATGCCTTTTAAAATTGCGGCTTATTAGCGGCCGTGAGCCTTTTGTGCCATCCCGGTAGATGTTGTGTCAAGCCGCTGAAGAACCTCCGATATGTGCGTACCACCAACGCTAAATGGGCTATATAAATAGCTCACCGTCAGTGTGCTAGAGTATGTATGCGTGGTGGCCGAGCGGCTAAACGCATCGCGCCATCGAGCAAGGGGTCGAAGGTTGGAATCCCCAGTCCCACTAAAACCGAAAATTTCTTATCATTTCTTTATTTGCAACTACCTCGAATTTTCGCTCACCTACAATGTTGATTTTTCGCTCACAACCAAAGACGCCGCCGCCGCCGACACCGACACCGGAATTTTTGCGAAACAAGCTCTTTAACGCTATCGCTTCGAAATGGTTCAGACGCTACACAAGCTAAGAGGGGTTCAGGGCAGGAAGGATGCTATTTCGAGCCTTGAACTTATTTCGCCTTGGGCTTCGTCTTAACTGTCTTGAATAAAGACAATGATGCCGACATCTCAAGCTGACATCATTTCCTCACTGCGGTCTTTACAAATACACTGTGTAGTGTTAGGCGGCATCCATGTCACGTATCACTTGTAACACTGGGAAGAATAACAGCATGAATCTTTTGTGCTGAAAAAAAAAATTCAAGGGCCCTTGCCCTATCAAGAAAATTGGGACAAGCGAAACATGGTCTCTGCGTAGCTGACGTACTTCTCCTTTCTTCCTTTCTTCTTTCTTCTTTCTTTCTTTCTTTCTTTCTTTCTTTCTTTCTTTCTTTCTTTCTTTCTTTCTTTCTTTCTTTCTTTCGCATTCCGCAATGCTCCCTCCTGACTGTCTCCTTCCTGCATTCCAGGAATTGGACAATCATCCAGGTGCTTAGCAGCGCAACTACAGGCAACAATGACATGCGGCAACGTGCAATCACTGGTGACCTTGATAAAAGATCGGATTGCCATATCAGATCACAGCTGATCGCCGACAAGCCTACGATCGAGAAAGCATCAATTATTGCAAAACGGCGCCTACAAACACGCATCGGACCGGCGCGCCTTTGAGGGCCGCATTTCTGTACGCTCGATGGCCTCCAGTAATGCGCGTACGACGCCGAAATCTGTGGGTTATATAAACCTTCGCTAGAAAGGTGTCGTATATTGATGATAAGAGCGCCAGCAGTATGCAGTATTTGCGTTTATTTTGAGCTTGAGGAGAATTCTACCCAAATCTTATTTCGGGAGGTGGCAGCATGGTGAAGTCTGGCGCATCGTCTCGTGAGCGGCGTGACGCACTATGATTCATTCGCGCCCGAGCCGTGACCCACTTGACAGGTTTCGATGAAAGCCCGACGTGCTTTCGGCACGGACTCGGGTTTCCTGCTTAACAAGGAAACACGCCGAGCCGCGTGGAACGACATAAAAATAAAAATAGTCTTTTTCTTCATCTTTGCTGTCATGCTGTTGAAACGGCTGCGATAGACGCAAAGAAAACTCATTACAGGCCGCAAGCGCACGTATGTCATCCTTTCCGTGCTATGAATGTTGAAGCGTGCGTCTAGATTAGCATATTCAAACCTTCGAAACTGAAAATGGAAAAAAAGAAGACAAAAAAAAAGCGGGGGAGTGGAATAGTACGACAAATTTCTGGCGTCTAGAAGCAGCACCGAAGTATCTGCATGCCATGCTATATAGACCGTGAATGTTCACATGCGGTAACACGCTGAAATATAATCTTCCTTGCCCTGTGAAAAGGCTCTCCAAAGTGAAGTTTCTTTAGGTCTTAGATCTCTCGTACTGCTTGTCGTCACCGTATAGGAACCTAGTGCTTCCGGAAGCGGAACTTGCGCAGCGGTGCTGCTTACACTGCTTACGCGACTGCTTTCGCGCATATTGCTGCTATTTCCCTAATCGCCACTGTAATATCAATAGCGAGGCTCTATCGATACATATTCTGGTCGAACATTGCAGCGTGTAGTTTGTAGGAATAGCGTCCGTAGGGACGTTTCACAATGCCCGTTTGCCGTACCGTACCATACCGCCGTGGACGGAACGTGGCTGTTTTAATGGTCATAACGTGTATTAGCCACCGTAACCGTCGCGTTCGGCTACCATACGCATCGAGCAACTGGTAATGCCGTGGCGTAAACGGTACGGTATTACCGTCAGTGCTAAACTACCCTCTTGTATAAGTTGTGTAAAACTGAAAAGTCCGCAGCTATATATAAGTCGGCTTACGGAGACCTGGCAGTATAGGCCGCCCATGGCTCCTCATACAATATTCCAAGCAGATTCTCCAATAATTCATCTGAGTAATCTGTAGGAGCTAGCAAGTACATGCGCAATGTAAAATTTACCAAAGCATGTAGGCGCCTTTAAGTACGCCGGCAGAATTCTCTGTTTTTCATTGATGAGCTTTCTCTCTCCTCTTACCAAAGCAACTAAAAGAATCATTTGTAGGTTTGTGCAAGAAATGGGCAAATATCATTGCCTTCCCTTCATTAACCTTACTCTACAATGCGAGCATAAGGAGAAGTGATCTGCCAACGTGAAACCTAGAAATAAAAGTTCAGGTAATAATATGCGCTGTGCACCTTGGTGTTTTACTGAGAAGTTAGCAAGACGCAGCCTGTGCCGTATTTTTTGTGTTCGGGACAAGCGTTACGAGGCGGATCGGCGTATTTGTGTGAACTGGGCAGTTGTGCGCGTAATGTGGGTTTAGTAGGCACGTCGATCACACTGTGATGCCTAGAAGGTAACTGCTGGTCCTACATAGCGTCGGCACTCATGTTCGAGCGCAAACGTCCATTTCATTTAAGCAGCTATGCAGGCTACGGTGCGCTGACGGGCATGTCATAAAGCGGATTTCGTTGGTGCCTACGTCGACCACATTATCTGGGCATGTTCCTGCAGCGGCACACACTCTTAACACCATCTGTGTTTAGAACAAAATGTGAGCGCTTTAGAGCATTATGTGTACTCCACTGTGGGATAGCGGTTAAATGTCCCTTGTGAAAAATTCGCATTCACTATGTGTTTAGACAATTTTATTTATTATAAACGGTTAACATCAATAACAATTCAACATAACATTTGCTTGCTAGACATACGTTTGCGAGAATGACAGTCTAATAATAAGCAATCCTTAACCAGTGAATGTATTTCCGGAGGTTACTCTAGCTCACTTAAACCGCACAAGGTTCGCAGCTTACCACAAATAATTATCCCTGCTAGTACACACTAATTATGAAAAACACCCTGGTTATTTCGCACCACTGTCGATTCGGAACTGCCTGCCTCTAAATGTTAATCAGACTTCATCGCTAGCTTTTTTTTTAAATATTATTCGCATTTTTTCAAGATAACTTAGAGTTCTCACATGCATGATACCTTTACTTGTTCACATTTCTTTTACGGGCCTTACTTCCACACCTGCTCTTGTTTTTTTTTTCTTTCTTTTCTCGACCATTCTTCATTTAGTCAGCACTTTTGGTATGCCCTGTTGTAAAATGTTCTAAGCAGTGTTGCTGTTGTACTTGTAATTGTTTAATTTCGACTACTTCCAGTTTGTGCTATATTTTCTTCGCAAGATTTCTTCCACGTTGTGACATTGTTGTAATCTGCTAATACATATAACATATATTTTCTGACAGGAGGTTCTCCTTCAGCCAGCTGCTCTGGGACCTCCTATTTACTTATGTAAGCATGTATGTTTTGTACGAAAATTAAAAAAAAAAACACTGGCAGGGAGCCGTATGCATTCGCCTACGACGACTCGAAGGTGAAAGCCATCTTCTTCTGTGGTGTCCTGACTTCTTTCCTGTGTCCGTGTTTGCACGCCCTGTCTCTTTACAATGAATACTTACCAACTAGATCAGCTCTCTGTTATTCTAATCTTCTCTTTCTTCTTGTAACACCACAAAAAATTCATAACCCCGAATTTGATCCTATTTCTTCGCGATAACCCAGCGAATTAGTATTAATCCAGATACGGTGCTCTAACATGCGTTCAAAACAAATACAATGACTACAGCTGGGCTGTATAATATCAGGTAACGTTGGGGTTGTCGCGTAATCCTGACGTCTCTGGAAGATGCTTTTTTTTAAATTTATTTCGTTAGCTTCTTATGTCTGTGTAGTTATGCGTTGACACAATGTTTAAACCTTTTCTATAGACGAATTCCACCGGACATACGTCGCGAAAATGCGGTGGTGCTGTCGTCGGGCGTTTATAGTTTCGCGCAGTAGGCAAAAGCTGCTGTGCCTGCCGAATGTGCTGCCGTGTTTTCGCTGGTGCGTGCGCTGTTTGCCGTCGTGTAGCGAAAAAAAAAAACCATGTACCGACGACCTGCATTGCGGTTACTTATGCAGGAAGGCACAAAAGAGGCGGAACAACCTTCTCTCCACTTTTTTTTTTTTACGACGACCGTCGCAAGAAATTGACCACAGCTGTTAAACACGAGAACTTGTCTGCGACGCCGCTCATAGGTTATGTGACAAAATTTGAGTGGTCTGTGCGGCTCGCTTTACCTAACGAAAACGATTAGCTTTGTCAAAAGTGTGCCAATGTAATGTGCCGCACAGCATTTTTTGGCATAGTCTTGTATGGAGCTATTGGAAGCATGTTTACCTACGTAAGCGGTGTGGTAGCTCTGTAGCATGCGGAGAATTCATCACGATTGAACGATGTGGAAGTCAGAGGGGCCAAAAGGATTTTGTAGTATTCGCGTGAGCTAGAGGTGTGGCTCGGTTCATTAATGCAGCAGCTATCGAAAGCACGACTTCGGCCACACTTTTCCAAATTCTATGCGGCTGCGATGACACACGCAACACTAGTGCATTGGACACAGCTCTTCTGGCTGCGATACACATTAACACATTTCCTCGTCTGTCATACTCCACAGGTGAACTGCAAGCGTGAAATGTTCCGAGTCTGTTTACAGGCTGTGGGCCTTCGCGTTCTCGACTTCAGCGTATGGTTAGAGCCACGACCCGCGGTTGGCGAACCTGACAGATGTGTAGCAGCCTTGTCCATGACACGTCATCATCATCATCATCATCATCAGCCTGTCTACGCCCACTGCAGGGCAAAGGCCTCTCCCGTGTTCCGCCAATCAACCCGGTCCTGTGCTTTCTGCTGCCACGTACTACCTGCAAACTTCTTAATCTCATCTACCCACCTAATTTTCTGTCTCCCCCTCACGCGTTTGCCATCTCTTGGAATCCAGTCAGTTACCCTTAATGACCACCGGTTATCCTGCCGACGTGCTACGTGCCCGGCCCATATCCATTTCTTCTTCTTGATTTCAACTATGATGTCCTTAACCCCCGTTTGTTCCCTGACCCACTCTGCTCTCTTCCTGTCTCTCAAGGTTACACCTATCATTTTCCTTTCCATCGCTCGCTGCGTCGTCCTCAATTTAAGTTGAACCCTCTTTGTAAGTCTCCAGGTTTCTGCTCCGTAGGTAAGTACCGGTAAGATGCAGCTGTTATATACTTTCCTCTTGAGGGATAGTGGTAGATTACCATTCATGATTTGATAATGCTTGCCGAATGAGCCCCAACCCATCCTTATTCTTCTAGTCATTTCACTCTCATGGTTCGGCTCCGCGGTTACTACCTGTCCTAAGTAGACGTACTCCTTTACAACTTCCAGTGTCTCGCCACCTATCGCAAAGCGCTGTTCTCTACCAAGATTGTTCCACATTACTTTAGTTTTATGCATATTAATTTTCAGACCTACTCTTCTACTTTCCGTATCCAGTTCAGTAATCATGAGCTGCAATTCGTCTCCCGCGTTACTCATCAATGCAATGTCATCAGCGAATCGTAGGTTACTGAGATACTCTCCATTGACTCTTATCCCTAGCTCTTCCCAATCTAGGGCCCTGAAAACCTCCTGTAAACACGCGGTGAATAACATTGGAGAGATCGTGTCTCCCTGCCGTACGCCCTTCTTTATTGGGATTCTGTGGCTTTCTTTATGGAGGACTATAGTGGCTGTGGATCCGCTGTAGATTTCTTCCATTATGTTTATATAGGCTTCGTCGATGCCTTGATTCCGCAGTGCTTGCATGACTGCTGATGTCTCCACCGAATCAAATGCCTTCTCGTAATCTATGAAGGCTATGTATAGGGGTTGGTTGTATTCCGCGCATTTCTCTATCACCTGATTGATAGTATGAATATGGTCTATTGTTGAGAATCCTGTACGAAATCCTGCCTGGTCCCTTGGTTGATTGAACTCTAATGTCGTATTAATTCTGTTAGCAATTACTTTTGTAAATAGCTTGTAGACAACGGACAGTAAGCTTATGGGCCTGTAATTTTTCAGGTCCTTGACGTCCCCTTTTTTATGGATCAAGATGATATTGGCATTCTTCCAAGATTCTGGTATCCTCCCCGTCGAGAGGCACTTCGTATACAGGGTGGCCAGTTTCTCTAACATAATCTCTCCACCGTCTTTCAACAGGTCTGATGTTACCTGATCCTCACCAGCTGCTTTGCCTCTTTGCATTCCCTTTAGGGCTTTCTTTACTTCTCCTGTCAATACTGGTGGGATGTCAGATTCCTCTGCGCTATTACTCCTTCTTACGTTATCATCCTGAATGCCTCGGCTGCTGTACAGATCTCTGTAGAACTCTTCCGCTACCTCAAGTATTCTATCCATATTGTTTGTGACCTTGCCTTCCTTGTCCCTTAATGCATACATCTGATTTTTGCCTATGCACAGTTTTGTCTTCATAGCTTTGAGGCTTCTTCCGTTCTTTAGAGCATGCTCAATTCTCTCCATATTATACTTTCTTATGTCAGCTACTTTACGCCTATTGATTAACTTCGAAAGCTCCGCCAGCTCTATTTTGTCTGTTGCATTTGAGGCTTTCATAGCTTGATGTTTCTTAATGAGGTTTTTCGTCTCTTGGGATAGCTTACCAGTGTCCTGTCTAACGACTGCACCCCCGACTTCCACAGCACACTTCTTAATGATACTAGTCAGATTATCATTTATTGCGTCTACGCTGAGGTCGGTTTCCTCGGTTAAAGCCGCGTACCTATTCTGAAGTGAAACTCTGAATTCCTGAACTTTCCCTCTCAGAGCTAGTTCATTAATTGGCTTCTTGCGTATCAGTTTCTGCCGTTCCTTCCTCACGTCAAGTTGAATTCTAGATCTTACCATTCTATGGTCAATGCATCGGATCTTGTTAACTACTTCCACATCCTGTACAATGCCCGGGTGGCCGCACATTATGAAGTCTATTTCATTTTTAGTTTCGCCATTAGGACTCCTCCACGTCCACTTACGAGTAGCCTGTTCTCTGTAGAAGGTATTCAAGATGCGTAAATTATTGCGTTCTGCAAACTCTACTAGTAACTCCCCTCTGGCGTTTCTAGAGCCGATGCCATATTCCCCAACTGCATGATCTCCAGCCTGCTTCTTGCCTACCTTTGCATTAAAGTCGCCCATCAGTACAGTATACTGTGTCTTTACCTTATTCATTGCTGATTCTACGTCTTCGTAGAAGCGTTCAACCATTTGATCATCATGGCTGGATGTAGGCGCGTAGGCCTGTATCACCTTCATCTTGTACCTCTTATTAAACCTAATTACGATACATATCACCCTCTCATTAATGCTATAGTATTCCTCTATATCGCCAGCTATATCTTTATGAATAAGGAACCCCACTCCTAGTTCTCTTCTGTCAGCTAAGCCACGATAACATAGGAAATGTCCGTTCTTCAGCACTGTATAAGCCTCCTGTGGCCTCCTAACCTCACTGAGCCCTATTACATCCCATTTCCATGACACGTAGTAATTGTTTAATGCGTTATCGCAGATGTGTCGCCTATTAAAGTGTCACCGAGATCGCCCTTCACGTTTGAATGAGTAACTAACCCGGCAAATTTGTTTATGCGCGAGAATTTACCGTAACGATTCCTATTAAAGTGTCACCGAGATCGCCCTTCACGTTTGAATGAGTAACTAACCCGGCAAATTTGTTTATGCGCGAAAATTTACCGTAACGATTATGGACCAGTTCGTAATGTTACTCCGCGCATTTCCATATAGCAGCAAAGCACGTCTTGCGGGGCTAAGAGGTCCGTTCTTGCATTAGTTACCAAATTAAAATGTACAAGTGTGACCTAGACTACAGCAACGTCGATGGCATTTCGCGAATCAGTCACATTCGTGGCGTCAAGATACCTGATGTTATGGTGAGGTCATCAGAGGTAGAGTTGCACGTCAACGTACTTTTTATATATTCATTTCAGAGTCCTTGTTGAGGCCACGAAAACTTCCTCGGTAGCGGCCGCCCGGCCTTCCCTTGTAAACACGCGGGAGGCGCCACGACGCGCGGTGATCGGAGGCAGCTGCTGTGCCAGTTGTCACGTGATCATAGAGGGTGGTGGCGAGCTTCGGGCTGGGCGGAGCCTACGCGCCGCGACGTCGCTACAAGCGCCTCAGTATTTCGATGGCGACTACCGCTGTTTACAAACGTGGAGTAGGTCTATAGTGTTACACTTGAGACAATGTGATCAACTTTTGAGACGCACCGCTTTAGCTTATCATGCTACCACGAGCCCTTAATTCTTTATTTTCATGCGATCGGCTATCGCTCACACAGAACTGTTAGCACCGCTCGGCGCAGGCCGCACCGCAATGTTTGGAAAGCTTCGCGAATATTTCAGCCCGTTCCGTTACGATTACACGCAGGACGTGAGTAGACAAGTTCATTTGGGAGCTTACGCGAGCGCCAGCGATAACGATCGAAGGTCCGATCATTGATGCATAAAAATGGCGCATTCCGCTGACGATCAGATTACCGACGACTGACGATTGTGCTCGAGGCTACCATTGCACTGAGTGTGCCACTTCCTTTCTTTTAGATGCGAAGTATCTTATCGCGGAGTTCAATCCGGTGGTGGTGGTGGTGGTGTGCGGCGTGACCACCCTTACTGCGCATGCGCATACCCTCTCCACTCACCCTCTCCCTCCTCCTCTCAACTTCCTCTCTGCCCTCCTCCTCTCCACTTCCCCTCTCCCATTTCCCTCTCTCCACATTCCTTCTCCCATCCCCCTCTGCACTTCCCCTTTCCATTCTTCCTCTGAAAAGCGCGGGCTAGATATGCCGAAATTCTCTCCTGCGCAACGCCGCGATGAGCACCAGCGCATGCGCGTCCCCTCCCCCTCTCTCTCCTCTCCTACGCTGCCCCCTCTCGCATGCCTGCCGACCGCGTTCCCCGTTGGCCCTGTGAGAATTAACGGCCAGGCTAAAGGGAAGACAAGACGCGCGTAGCGTTCCTCTTCGCGTTCCACGACGCGAGGTCGGTAGCATGCCCAAAGAACGCCAACGGAACGCGATCGTGCAAGTGCTCCGGCTTCGCATCGCCTCATGGTCCCCTTGAGCGGGAAATGGTGTAATTTTTTCCGGGTACAAGTTCGCCCAATGAAGTGTTTCCTCCTTACCTGCTGAAGTTCTGTTAACCTCAACACCACAACCCCGTGACAATACCTAATCATCGCTCCTTTGCCTCATTGTCCCTCTCTTTCCATGGCAGAGTAGCAGTTAGCTCAGTCCTACGCTCTGCATTTTTGTAAATCTATCTCTATCTCCATCTGTCTCTGTGTATAGGTACAAATATTTGCTATTTGCGAATAGGCGGTGGTTTGAACAGTCAGGGCACGTACGTATTTCCAACAACGCACGGCAGAGGTCATCTTTTTAATGTTTACAAAAACTCACTTGGTTTTAACATTACTAAGCACACAATTGAACCAAGCCGTGTGATAAAAATAACACAAAATAGCTGGGTTTTTCGCAGAACGCCCACAGGCAGCTATAAAAAAAGGAACAAAACACAATAGTCATTGGAGTGGAGAAGAAAGGGAAAATGTGTATTTTCGTAAAATGCAATTATGACGATACAGGTGTCACATATGAGTGAAAAAAAAGCGCTGCATCACGTTGAACAAAAGAACAGTGATTTCACACTCAGAGTGCGGATGCAACCCAGAGCTCATGCGTACAATACGACAAACAAACGAGGAGATGTTGAGACGTGTACGAGTGAAGTTTCACAGAATCCAAAAGGGGGCGTGGTTTATTCTCGTTGGCAGTGGTCCCAGTTGACGCAACCTCCGTTGTAGTTCCTGAAGTATCCTTCTCCGCAGTAGCAGCCGCTGGTGCAATCCTTGCACTCGCCGCCCGAAATGGGGTCTTCGCAGCTCAGCTCGCGGCAGTCATTGCCTGAACAGTCCTGCCACACCTCCCAGCCAGGGCACGCCTTGGGATCTGGCGTGGTGCTTTCTCGGTCCTCTGCGAAGACACACATGGAATCGACAATCGACATTATCCCTATAGGTTAGAAAGTTGCCCCGACACGGTGGTCTAGTGGTTATGGCGCTCGACTGCTGACCCCAATGTCGCGGGATCGAATCCCGGCCGCGGCGGCTGCATTTTCGATGGAGGCGAAAATGTCTGAGGCCCGTGTACTTAGATTTAGGTGCACGTTAAAGAACCCCAGGTGGTCAAAATTTCCGGAGCCCTCCACTAAGGCGTCTCTCATAATCATATCGTGGTTTTGGGACGTTAAACCCCACATATTATTATTATTAGGTTAGAAAGTTGGGCTAGTTGCACTGACGCAGCCAGGAGGGGGGTGGGCGGTTAAATGCGGTCAACCCCCCTCCCTCTCCCCAAATATTTTCAGCGTTACATGTGTGTAATACACGCGAACGTACAAACTCACCCACGAAATACATAAACCATAGTTTAACACCCCCCCCCCCCCCCCCAAAAAAAAAAAAAAGTTCTGACTACGCTACTGGCTAGTTGGTACAATTGCATCGCGGAAGCAGCGCGAATAGACGTAGACAAGAAAGGAAAGAACACACAGAACGAGCGCTGACTCGCAACTGACATGATTTATTCGAAAAAAAAAAACATACGGAAAGCGAAGCGTAACAAAGCAAACGGGTGCAAAAGGCCGAGGAGGTAATTTAGTCAGTAATCTAAGAATCGCTTCACAGAACACTTGTTAAGCAGAAAAGCAAATTAGCTCTTTGTCCATCGGTGACAGCAATACCTGACTGACGCACGCGTCTCCTATACTTTTGATACGAATAGCTTCTATCACCTCTCCAGTAATCTTGCATCGGTGTGAATGAAGGAAGGGAATTTTCGAGAGCTCACTTCTTTGTTTGACACAACCTTAATGATAACCAGTAGACAATGAAGCCAACGGAGGTACAGGGAACGTTAATGGCACTGCTTTAAGTGTATTGTGATAATTGTGATATAGATGCGACGAAAGTAAAGTGGACGAAAAGACAACTCGTCGCTGGCAGGGACCGAACCTACGACCTTTGGATCTGAAGGTCTCGGGTTCGGTCCCTGCCAGCGGTTATCACTAGCGCTGGTTGTCGTTAAGCTTGCATCTGTGTGTCAGTCAGGCATCATCCTTTCCCTGATGAAGGCCGGACACCGGCTGAAACGTCAATAAATCGCTTCCTAAGCGCGTCTACTTCACTTTGTATATATACTTGGACCCAGAATAGCTTTTATCAGCGGAGCGGTTCAAGGCCACTGTTTGCCCGTGCAGAGCGAGCAGAAAACAATCATAATTAAGCGACGCGCGCTCTCTTCGTCCTCTTCTTCTTTTTCGTCATCTTCTCCTTCGCTCCCAGAACACGTGCGCCGATGTGTTCGGCGTCGAATGCAATAACTCTTATGGGCGAGATAACGAGTATAGAGTGAAAGATATAGAGAGAGGGAAAGAAAGAGGTAGATGAAAGAGAGAGAGAGGGATTCTTGGCGAAGCGGGATTCCGCGATGCTGGATTCGAACCCGCGTACCACCGACCCGAAGGCGAGCGTCGTAAACAGTTGGCTATCCAGGCACACTAGCAGGACATAACATAGCCTTGTATTGTATAGTATAGCATAGCATAGAAAGAGAAAAAGATGGAGAAACAGAGAAAGAGATAGAAAGAAATAACGAAAACTATAGAAGAATGAGAAAAATAAAGGGAAACAAAGAACACCGCCCTAGTTTAGTTCAGGTTTATATATATATATATATATATATATAGAATGGTGCGTCAGAACTCACAAAGTAACACATCGCGAATAAAGCAGGGCTATACATCCTCTTACATACCAAGCGTTCGCCCTCGGCACCATCTCAAAGCAAGCTGGGCTGCAACCGGTTTCTTTTTCTATCTTAACCGTTTACGCGCCTCTCAAACGTGTTATGCCTGTCGTAGCAACCGTCCAGCCCTTGAAACAATTTCGCAACAAGCGGCAACGGAGCGCGCATCGTTATATAAGCGTGCCCATTCGCCTTCTTCTTTTTTTTTATTCTTCTTATTTTGGCCGTAGAACTACGCGAAGAATCTCGCTGCACGCTGATGGCTTTCACCTCCTAGACTTCAGGATAAAGCAAGGCATACGAGGACCGCCAGCTGTGGAAAAGCCTGAAGCTATATCCAGAAATGAATGGGCGTTGCTTACGCATGCGTATCACACAGGACTCTAATGAACGTGTTTCTAAAAATAATGTGCATAAAGCTTTGAAGTTACGGGTATGTACGGTTGCTGCTGCAGTCGCCGCCTAAGGACAGGTGTCCTTAATAACAGAGAAGGCTTTTTGATAGGCATTTGTGTTAACACAGGGCAAGGAATAATAATAATATCTGGGGTTTAACGTCCCAAAACCACGATATGATTATGAGAGAGACGCCGTAGTGGAGGGCTCCGGAAATTTCGACCGTCTGGTGTTCTTTAACGTGCACCTAAATCTAAGCACACGGGCCTCTACCATTTCGCCTCCATCGAAATGCGACCGCCGCGGCCGGGATCGAACCCGCGACCTTCGGGTCAGCAGCCGAGCACCCTAACCGCTATACCACCGCGGCGGACAGGGCAAGGAAGGAGGGAATTTCATGAGACATAGTCATTTTAAAGTTTTACGTTCATGTTCTTGTAATTTCTCAAAGAAAGTTTTAGTTGTTTTTTTTTTTGTTTCCGACGTAAAGGAGATGTTGGCGCATAAATAAGCCGCCGGCTACTCCTTAGCTCTTGAATGGATCGAGCATACAACACAACAAGTGAACATACAAACAGTTGGACATGGAACAAACGCACAAACAAACATATATGTCAAACATCATAGTGCAAAAGAAACTCTCCGCAACGTGATTAAAAACGCCCCTTATAATGTGTGTGGTTATCGTAGGGATTAATCCGCACCCATGGACAACATAACAGTCCACACATCATAATTACTGCATATGATAAGTGACTTAATGTAGTAGGAGCATAAATCCCTTAAAAACTGCCAGCAATGCCGCCATCTTCAAAGAAAGTGCTTTAACGCTTTGGAAGCGTAAGTCTCTAAGGCTCTTATTGGCCATGGGCCCAGAAGTTGTATGTTGAACGGTGTGCGGTCAAATGCCACTAGTTCTGATTTAGGCCAGCGTTTCGGCGTTGTTCATCAGCACATTCTCTTCCCAGCTTCTTCTTATATCCAGTACAGTATCAAGACCCACTCCAATTATTTCCAATTTGCGCTATCTTGTGCGAACTTATTCCATTTTTGCTATGAGCTTCTTGGATTGGTGCCGAACTGCTCATCATAATAGCAGCAAAACGTCAATGCAAAAGCTCTCTACGACTGTTGTCTGAAAAGACAAAGAAAGCAATCACCCTATAGAAAGTACCGCCAGTGCACAGGATGAAATGCTGTGGTTGAGCACATAACATAAAAAAATTTTTAATAGTATTAACACATATCTTGGTTTC
>NC_051182.1:155008494-155053671 GCF_013339695.2 Rhipicephalus sanguineus
CCACCTGAAGGACTTGATGATACCCTGGTCGAGCGGTTGCAGCTTCGTTGTCGTGTTGGGCCGCAGAACTTCAGCTCGAGTTATTGAGTTCGCAGGTGAGCACACACGCAAAAGAGGAATACGGTGGTATGCGACAACGAACTCCGCCAACAAAGTGCTCGCGACCAGTTGCGATGACGGCGATGGCTACCTGCGAGGGCCGCAGCGATGTACGAAAGTTGGGAGCTGTGGTTGGCTGAGGAAATACGAAAGGCGCGGGCTGTGGTGGCTGATCAAAACTAAAAAAGCAGCGACAAACAAAAAAAGACAGAAAAGGCGTAAGGAGGAGGCCGCCAGCTCCTTCGTTCCTGCTCTCCGAGCCGACAGTAACGAGGAGAAAGCATGAGAAAGAGAGAGAGAGAGAGCAAAAAAAGCCGTTCCGCAAGTTGGAGAACGTGCGCAACAGGAGTATAGTATGAGCCATCTCGCCCTCACGTTTTTTCGAGCGTTTCGGTGTGTCGGCTGAGGTGCCGGTGCCGCGAAGGTCGCGGGGCGCAGCGAGTGCCGAAGCGCACTTCCAGCTCACGCGCGTTCGTATATCCGATGGCGGGTAAAAATACCGTTCGATATAAACGTGCGACTTTGTATGCTTTTACAAAGGATTTTCAAGGGGATAATTTAAGAGTTCGATATAGCCGAAAATTCGATATATGTGGGTTCGATATATCCGTGTTCGACTGTATTTGGTTATAATCACAGCATACGGCTGGCGTCGTGCAGGTTTGTTTGACAAGTCTAGCCGTGTCCCCTTGTGGGGCACCGTGGTGGCAGATCGGCACTGTTGCCGAACACATTTATCTTTTAAATGCGAATGCATTTCTTAGCCGGGCTATGTAAGGTACACTGTAAAAAATTTTTCTTGAAAAAAACAAATTGTCTGGCAGCTGGCCTGCCAGACAATTTCTGTTCTCTTTCTGTTTTCTGTTTTTATGTTTTTGTAATTTTACATGTCTCTTCTGTTCCTGCTAACAGAAAATTTCTGTAATTTCCATCGGTTTTTCCGTTTTCAGTAACAGAAAATGTCTGTAATATTACATGTATTTTTTGTTCTCAGCAACAGTAAATTTCTGTAATTTCGAATGTCTTTTCTGTTGGCAGTAACAGAAAGCTTCTGCAAAACGGCTGTTTGGCCTAGTTGGAAATGGTTCATCATTTAAGAAGCGCAAAATGACACGGGGACGAAGCATAGACACACACAGGGAAGCGCTTCTCCTGTGTGTGTCTATGCTTCGTCCCCGTGTCATTTTGCGCTTCTTAAATGAGAAAGCTTCTGTACCTTGACATAGATTTTCGGTTCGCACTAACAGCGAATTTCTGTAATTTTACTACTCTTCGTTTTTTAGTACAAAAATCCTGTGATTGGGCAAGTATTTTTTTTTCATTCGTTCAGTACAGGAAGTTTCCGTAATTAAAATGGGCTTTCTGCTTTAAGTAACAAGAAATTCTGAAATTGTTTTCTTTCTCATGGCAGCAACGTCAGTTGACGAAAATTCGGCAATTTGACAGGTTATGCAATATTAAATGTATGTGGTGCAAGAACAGAAAATCTCAGACAGAAAGCACCACGATTTTTGCATCTGCATTGTCCCTTTTATAGCACGCCTCCTCCTCACAAATTCGTTAATTGAGTACACCATAGAGTGCAATGCGAAACAAGTTTATTGACATGGAACATAAAAGTTCAGGCAGTTGCCAACATGTGCATCTTGAAATACGAGAGATGCCCACGCTATCACAAGCGGCCACTATGCGTTATTTGAAGGCTCGCAGGTTCGGTCCCTGCCAGCGCGATGTTATCTTTTCATCCACATTGCTTTCTTCACATTTACTTCGTAATGACTACAAATAACATCCCCTGTACTTGCCTTGGCTTTCTTGTCTGTTAGTTGTACAATTCCCGTTTCGTTCACTACGCCCCAGTATCACAAGGGGTCCAGATTCAGGAATCTCTCGGGGATATTGTTCGAGTTGGCCGGCACATATGTTTAAACGTCAAGTCCTTCAGGGAGCTACTCAATGACGGCACTTTCGGGTTCAGGTTGTGCTGTTTCCCACGTGTATGGTCAGTCGTTGTGCTCTTTCCGGGACTGACAGTGGCAACTGACCTAAAAAGAAGAGGCAATTTCGTTTAGCAGTGCACAAGAACCTAAATATTCTTAGATACAGTGTAACTACAAAGGCATCTACTTGCTCTTCATTAAGAATATGCTTTTCTGCATGCATCCATCTCAACTTAAATTCACCATCACAACTTAAAATACAATCAGCCTTTAAGTCACGTAACTAAAACTGAAACTTATAACACTAAAATTACTAAAATAGACCTTCTAATTCTAATGTCTAAGTACTGACAGCCAGTTTGCTTGTGGATACTCGCGAGCAGTATACCATAAAACAGGTAGCTTCTCATTGAAGGCATTATGGTTAGTTTAGTACTTTTGTTTCAAAACGCTTTCTTTTCAGGTTACCTAAATGAGGCCATCTCAATAAATAAAGGTATTCTATGTGAGCAATATACCCACACATTTTTTTAATGTTACCGGAAAGCTAAAATTATTGGCCATAGTATTGTGTCCAAGATTTAGTTTCAATCTCACCTATGAGTGAACTCCAGGATAAGACTTGCCTCTTTTGGGTAGGCAACGTTGACGCAAAGTGTGCCAGGAATAATATCTTGAACGCCTCTCTAGGACTGCATGCTTGCATGAGAGGAACGTTGTCAATGCAAGGTGTGAAGGACTTCCCTGTCAGGAAACCACCACCTGGAAGTTGAAAATTTGGGTTCAAGATTTACTATATTTAGAAGGGGAGAATAACATACCTTTAGCAAATATGAAAGGCCAACTGGCATTTCCTCAATGTCATCATTACAGGTGGTATCCTTGAATAAAAAAAAGAGCATTGATCGAATAAGTAGACACGAGGTAAAATAGAATTTGTTAATAACAGGAAACCGCGCGGGCAAACGGGACAAGAAAGGCTGATAGGACTTTCTTGTCCCGTTTGCCCGCGCTGTTTCCTGTTATGAAGTCAAACCAACAAGCTCAAGCTCATACCCTTTCAAACAATTTGTTAAGCTGGGTGGATGGATGGTGGAACTTTATTAAATATAGTCCAGTCAAAACCAACAGAGGCGACTAGCGCGCAGTGGGCTTCTCCCACTTGGGACGGGCAGGCTTAGCCTGACCGCCGCATCGTGGCTCTCTTTATTAAATATAGTGGACGGCCCAAAGCTGATCCCCCTTGTTGGGGCTTCTCCCACTGATGGGACGGGCGGAGCTCCACTTGGCTGGGTCGGCTTGTTCACTGCCCAGTATCCCCCTTGTTGGGGCTTTGACGAGGGGCACTTGGCTGGGTCGGCTTGTCGCCAGAGCATATGCTCTAAGTTAGCTATTTCCCCGCAAAGGGGACACGAGCTGCTAGTGTAAGTATCCGGGTAGATTTTGTGAAATATGTTCCCCGCAAAGGGGACACGAGCTGCACGGGTAGATTTTGTGAAATATGTATTTTAACACTGCGTACTCTCAAACACTTTGAGCGCCCGAACGATGCTTATCAAAAAGCACAATGCAAGAAAGAAGATAAAAAATCAACACGTGATTTTCAGGCTGTATTAGCACCGAATCTCTTGCCCTAAGTGGAAGTGAAATGACGCATTTCTGAAGATGCTGGTCTGCACCTGCGATGGTTCGCTCTATTTTCGGTGTACAATCGAGCCCGGATATATCGAATTCGATGGAGATTGTGAAATAGTTCGATGTATAAATAATTCGATATTCGAAATTGTGCTCATAATAAAACATAGCACGTCTCTGACAAATATCTAAACTTGCAGAAAGACGGGAGATTACCGATTGGCGTATCCAAAAGCAGCAACGTCGACAGGCACACGACGGTGATAAATGATTTATTTGATGCGCAAAAAGCCGAACAGGTCGACGGGGCTCAACTGGCAGCACACGTGAAATGCGCAAGAAGGAAATAGGGCTGAATAAAAAAAAGGCCAGTTTAGTGCGAGAAAGACATGCCCTGTAGTCACAAGCAAGCGCTTACACCACACTCAAAATCCAGCGCCAAATCACGGCGCCGATACCTTCGACGAAGCGCGAATTCATCAAAAGCCGCCACTTCTTCAAAGCACCCACCCTACCCCCACGCCAGCTAAACGCGTGCGAGAACAACCACCGTGTTTCGAACAAGTAAGCGCTTACACCACATTCCAGATCCAGCGTCAAGTCACAGTGCCGATACCTACGACGGAGCGCAAGTTCATCAAAAGCCGCCTCTTCTTCAAAGCACCCACCCTCCCCCATGCCAGAGAAACGCGTGCAAGAACAGCCAGCGTGTTTCGAACAAGTAAGCGCTTACACCACATTCCAGATCCAGCGTCAAATCACGGCGCCGATACCTTCAACGGAACGGAAATTCATCAAAGGCCGCCACTTCTTCAAAGCACCCACCCTTCCCCAGCGCCGGAGAAACGCGTACAAGAACAGCCAGCGGGCTTCGAACAAAGCCGCTTGTGCATAGCGTCGAAAGTTCGAGAACCTTAGGCCGACGCCGTCTCAAACGACACTGCTTTCACCGTTGCGTCTACCGACGACGCCGAACTGGCTCAACATCTTTACCGAGCCGCTGCTGCACTGTGAACAGATGAGTCATGTCCAACTCTCCCGAACCCAGGCGCGAACCAATAAGCGCGCAGAGGCGTGTGGGTCGGCCAGTCAACGAAGAAGCCAGTGAGCCAGCAGTGAGGAAAGACACTCTATCAGACTGTGGCACTGAAAATGACTTATCTGTCGCCACGCATACATATCTTGTAGTAACGCAAAGTTCAAAAAAAAAAAGGAAAGGAAGCAGAAAAAAGGAGAGGAACAAAAGACAGGCGCTACGCACACTACGCTACGCGTGCGCGGATTTCCTGCATGTGTGGTGCAGTGCACTTTGAGGCCTTGGGCGTGGCGTCGCGTTCGATATATCAGATGTGCAGCGAGGAGGAGCACTATATTTGCGTGCACAAGCCCAAGATATTTGCATGGAATTCTACCTCTGTTTCACAGGCACAACAATTCGTGTGGTTCGATATATGCGTGTTCGACTGCATTTTTTCGATAAGTGCTGTTCATGTAGAGGGCACAGAATCGTTGCGGTAATATGAAACGGGTTGAGGCGTTGCTCAAAAGGGACACTACGTCGCGTCACTTTTTAAGTGATTATATTATTGAACAGAATCTCGAGCGATACAATTCACTAAGGCAGACACATTAGCGCTGCGGTGTCAAAGACCCTCTATAGTTCGACGTAACTTCGACGCATGCGCACGCTCGGCATAGCGACGCTACGCTATTCAAACGTATACAGCACAAAGGCCGGCGCGACCGCGCATCCGGCGTCCGTGGCGCGCCGCGCCCCTGCTGCAGCCGGCGCGAGATGCGACATGCTGCAATTCGCGCCGGCGACGTTACCCAAAGAACAGTGTACCCAAAGACCCTGACTGCACGGTGTCTGCGTTTCTTCGTTCTTCGTTACGAAGGGACGCCGGGCGTGCTCAACTGCGTATGCGTCAAGTCGACGTAGCGCGGCCGGCGGGGCGCGCAAGTGGGAGTATGAGTGCTCGGTTTTCGCGTCAACGTAACGTGACGAACCAACGAACCTGGCGCCGCCAACCTCTGCTGGTTGACGCGAACGCTGCGCTGGACTATAAAGGGCCCTTTATAACAAGGCGATTACGCTGGCAAAGCAGAACAAGAAATCACGCATCATAGCAAGCTAAGGACGCACACGATCCGCATAAATGGGACTGCTCCGCCAACGCCACATGACACAAACACATTCTTAGATCGCAACATTAGCGGAGCACCCGCTTCGGTGCGCCTAAACTAGCGGATCACAGAGGAGACAACGGTCGAACACATTGCAGTGTGACGCAATCTCTCGCAATCGCGTGCACGATAGTACGCTCTGCGCGCTAACAACGAAGCACACTGCGCAGACCGCGGCAGCCGCTTGGCACATTTGAAATGGCAGCACTGCTCTGCTTACACCTCCTGCCGCACGGCTAAGCGCAGCAGCACAGCTAAATACGACGTGCACTAGCAATCAACGTCTCCAGAACCATTCGTTCAAAAAACGTTGCTAACTGTGCATGGCTACGCGAGCCACTGTCATCGAGCCCTATAGCAACAACATTATCAAGTAATATCACTTCAGTAATAGAGAATAGAGTTCAGTAATCACATAAAGCAGCAAGGGAACTTTCACTCACCTGATGGACGAACTGTAACAAAGCGCAGTGGTTCAATGGCAGCAGACCGTCGACGAGCAAACAACGAGGAGCGTCAGTCGGTCCAGTCTACAAAGAAGAAACTATAGGCCTATGCAGCATGAAATTTGAATCTGTGCATCGAAGCGCGCCGAAAGCAAGGACCGCAACATGTACGAATGCGCATATTACTTGAGACAAAATTAATTGCTACAGTTGGCTTGCTTCCTAAAATATAAGCAATTTATTACTCGGTGGAGTGTATTTCTATAGCTGTTTTTCAATTACTAAGAGGCACGTGATCAATGGTCTGTAAAGCGCCGGCTATAAAGACAGAAATTTTCTGTTTTTTTCAGGTACGTATTTCTGTTAAAGACGAATAACAGAAATTTTCTGTGTGTCCACAGACTATGTCTGTAAAGATGTCTGTACTTTTACACAGATTTTTTACAGTGTGGCGACGCACCTTGGAATTCCCGCACCATTTGCCGTGACGTCACATATTTTTGACGGCACCTGCTTGGGCCTACGTAGTTCCTAATCGGTTAAATCGAATACATTGTCCTCTGAGGGGGCCAGAGACTTGACATGACACGTTTGGGGAAATTTCGTCGAGCCAGTGGCGCCAAAATACGCTAAATGCTCTTTGAAATCTTTACGTCACGATTTATAAAGTTCGGCGCGAAATTTAAAAATGAAACTTTGAACTTGGTTTTCTCCTTTAATAATAAACAACTGGTCGTGAAATAAATGACACCAATAGTTCTCCGAGCACACTTTATCAATCTAAACCAATTCATTGTTTCTCTTTAGTGTCCCTTTAAGAAACACTTTCGTTTACAATATCAAGTAGGATGGTTTGTCAGTAGCGTTGTCGACAAAATACGGCATAGTTTCATGGGACAAAGTCACATGTGCACAGCAGCTCGCGACGTACCAGCAGAAGCACTGTCGTCTGCTTTGAGTTGTGTATGGTGTCTACAAACAATGATGAGCGAATTGTCGCCCTGCGACTACAACAACGACTTCAGCGACTGTGTTGACGCGTCATAATGTTCATTGCAGTGGGGGGTCGTTTGCAGATGTTTCGCACGAAAATTCTTAAACCCTATCGAATTACGGTAAGAGAATTTGTTGCTGGGATAGTTGGTTCATAATGCTAAACTTATGTTATACGTGTTTCGTCGCTCCGCTCTCTCCAGACCGCCAAATAATGCGTCCAAGGAAACGAAAGATGTCCCTTCTGCGACCGCCCCAAAGTCGTGTCCCCTACTCGTTAACTCTTTCCTGCCGTAGACGAGCTGAGCTCGTTCACACGATTTGTGCTGCTCCCACAAAGACGAGCTACATCCACATGCTCTGAAACCAGCTCATGCGCAAGCAACAGTCGAAACTACCCTGATCCACTTGTTCTGTTTCTCTTGAGTTCAACAGGTGGTGCAACAACCAACTAAATAAACGTGCTAAACCACGCATTCGTGTCGAGAACAACTTGATTCTCGCAACCTATGTTTAAAGATGGCGTCTTCCTCTTTGTACTCGCGTAGCGGCAGTGGCAGCGCTCTGGATAAAAACAGCAAAAAAACATCTTCTTTGCCTAAGTTTTTGTCCGACTCGGACAGTAAATAAGCATTCCTGTTCTACTGTGAGTGTGGCAGCGACGACAAAGAGCAGCATATATTTTCTGGATCATCGGATGCAGACGGCGACAGCTTCTCGACGTACGGCAGTGGACGCCGATGGATGTTAAGAAACACTCACCGGCGCCTCTAAAGTTTGTTTTCGCAGCCTTCCTTCTCACTGCACTTTGTTTTTGCAATTTTGAAGAGACCTTCGGACCGAAGATTTCAGGACACTCAGCAAGACTCTGATGCGACCTAATTTATTCACGATCATTAGCAAGTATTTTTTTCCAGGCCAGCACGAAAGACTTAGAAAAAAAGTTATACGCTTGCTTTGTTTCTTTCTTTTTTACTTGCTCGTGTAGAGACACTAAAGGTCTAAGAAACCCTCGTCTGTTCGTCTATGCCTCTTTGTTTCTCGGTCTTACGTCCTTGTTGAAAAACACAACGCTCTCGAGATACTGAGGCGCTCTTCGTGGTGAAGTTTAGTGAAGCCACTCTTCAGCGCATTAAAGAGAAAAAAAAAACATCTGCGTGCATCTTCTAAGTAAAGTGCCCTCTTAAGGCGAAGGCCTTGGATGCCTCATCAAGCACGAAGCACGAAAGCACGACATCAAGACGAGTGCTTCAAAAAATATATGACGTCATCATGACGTCACAAAACGTGACGTCACATGACATGATGACATGACATCGTCGCTTGCTCAAAGGAGCTTCGATCACGAAGTCAGTGTAAAGAAGAAAGCTCGCAATGCATCCGATCCTGGAAGCAGTGCTAAACCGTGTTAGGCGCACGCAGGAAGCATTCGGATGGGGGCGGGGCAGCTAGCTTCAATACATAAACCAAGATAAAGGAGAAGATGGCTTTCGCTTCCAAGCCGTCTTAGTTGAATGCACAAGAGAACCCGTGAGTTTTATTATCTTTATTTATTTCGAGGTACGCAGACTACGTTAGGGAAATAAAAAGATGGTTTTTGTATAATTTCTTAGCCAGAAACGCTCTCTATAGGAAGGCTTAATCATTAGGGAGTTGACACACAACTCGTGATATTGAGAAAAGGACAAAAACTTAGATGAGCCTTTAGAGTGAAAAGCTCGAGAGCGTTATCTGCTCCCGTTGGCATCGCTTTCTCACTCGTTTTCCATGCTTCGCTTTTTGGGGAACACCTGAATCGTGCTCTGAGGTAAGGAGTGTCTGTGTGCTTGACACTGACCGTTTTAAACTCGCCTAGGGTGCCCACTGCTAGTGCATTTGCTTAGCCGTGTACGCCATCACTCGCCATTTTACTAAGCAACACTCGATCCACTACGAGTAGTTAAGGCAATAACAGGACCTACGTTGCTGTACACTTCGTCGATGTTGTGACTGAGGGAGGTGGATTACTGCTGACGCCTTTGTATTAAGTGGGAAGCTTAAACCACCCACTTGTAACTCAGTTCACATAAAGTGGCGCCGCCTGCGTTCTTCTACATTTCTGCCAAGTGTATTAATCTCTCCATCATGACTCCTCGACCGACATGACGCCTGTATAGGGCGTTTTCCATAGTTTCAGACCCTATTAAAGAAATGCAACTGGCGTGGCTTTGTGGTAGAATACTCTTCCGCCTAGAACCTTGAAGCTTATTTCTTGCATCGATCGCGATTTTTCGCTTACCAATAAAGCCACCGACGGCGACACCGGATTTTCCGTGTACCGGCTCCCTAACGGCTATCGCGGAACTACTTGTGAGCAACACACGCACACTTAGTGACGCGAACAACGAGTGAAACTCCTGTTCTCTTCCAAGAATATACAGTCTAGCAGCTACTTCCAGTTTGCTGAATATCCTGCAAGCGTGTTCTGAAAAATGTAAATCGATGGCTGTGGTTCAATTTGAGAGGTATAGTGGTATACGTAGACATATAAGATGAAGGCAAATAATTGTCAGGCAATTAAACCAAAATTTTTTATTGAGTTCATTGAAAGATCGCGGTAAAGTGCGATCATTGCGCACCTGGTGGAGAAGGTCGCAACCACAGGCTTCTTTTTACGTGGACTCTTATATGTCTTTCGGCTTTGCGCGAAACACAAAGTTAACGCAAGAAATACCCGAAGGCGCACGAATGCCGACGTGTGAGTGCCGCTTCCGGACCCTAAGTCAAGGGTTAAGCTCACCTCCAGAATTTTGTTAATGCAAGAAAACATTTAGGGACAGAAGCGGGTGTGGAAATTTGCCAAGATTCATGTTTGAAACTAGCGTAAGAGCCAACAACTAAGAGAAGCGCGCTTCTTTCCTAGCTTCATCGTTGGCACTTGGGCTACCCCCATCCTGGGGGGTGAGGGGGAGAGGGGGGATGTTCGACCCTAAGCATTGAAACGATCACATATCGGCGCCATATAGCTCCACGAACTCAACATGATTGAGGTTTCTGCATTCTCATATATCGCGTTTGATTGCATGCCTTTGCATAGCATTCTTAAGAAACCTAACTGCTAGCTCTAGCATATATATTAAAAAGCATCTCAGTGTGCTGTAGGCTCTTTATTTATTTTCGTGAGTTACATGTCCGATGCAGCTTTCTTCATTTTATGTCGGGACATTGCAAGATTAGGAAGACCTTCTTCCTTACCTTGTGCATTACACCAGCTAAAGCGAATTGATGTGGCTATCGAACTAATATAGAAAATCAACCCTGCGGTAATAGCCATCTCTTCATGTGAAATCCCGTCACTGGGATATTTGGTATACAATAAGTATAGATAAAATGTTCACTGATAATTAAGACCCTCCGAAAGGCGAAAAATCTGATTACTTTTGAGAATAGCAAATAGTTCGAAACGCTACATGATCGATGACTGCAAAAAAAAGATTATTTTTCCCATTGACGATAATGGCTCGTATTGTGATCAAAACTTTTGTGAACTTGAGGTCTATGAGCCGTCGGTAGATTGATATGGTTTCGTCGAATTTGCTTTTTCTCACCTGCAACAGAATGCAACAAGTTGCGGTCATCAGTATCACCCTTTATTTCTATCAAACTAGCACGGAAGGCATGTGCTAACTGCAGAAAAAAAAATACGACAGCCTTCATTAGCAGTGTGATCGCTATAAAACAACATTAGATATGGGAGGGTGGTACGCTAAGCGTAGGATTCTGAAGCTGAAAACTTACTCAGTAAGTATTCTGCGTGGGGTATCTTACGTTCTAATGCGCTCTATGAACAGACAGCTGACGTTTCAATAGGGCTGAAGACTTTATCTGATTGTCATTGATGAACATAAGGGGTAACTTGCACACCTTTTTTTCCTGAAAAATACTGTGCATTTTTTAGGATTTTCAAATTATTGTTACCCATTGCATGTAAAGATTTGCCAAGCTCTGTCAGCACAGCAGGGGAGGCACATGCCAGTATGGCTGATAAAAAACAAAAAAAAAAGCAAAAACAGGTACTCTTCTCATATGCATGCATTTTGCGCTGATGTCTATGGTAACTGTATCTCTCATGTAAAAGAGTTGGGCTTGCGTGGCTTGCTTGCGGAACTCCTGAAGTGCATGACTCTGGTAGAAGCAGAGGAGAACTATAGAGGGTTTCTCAAAAAATGTGTCAGAAAGTCCTCAAAAATAAGGAGAATGCAAAATTTGCTCTTTGCGTCATAATTACTGTTCCTGGAGAGGCAGACATCATAAGATGACTATATATATCAATAAGGACAGTAATAAAAAATAACATAAATGGGCATTTATTTAGGGGAGGCAGGCGGTAGAGTAAAATGGCAGAATCGAAGTCTTTTCTGCCAAGAGGCCATTGCGGCTTTTAGATCTCGAAAAAAACGGCATCTGGCACTTATTTCGTAGTAATGAAATACGACAAAAATCACGGCAAAGCGAAATTGAAGCGTAGACTACAGCAACTAACAGACTACCAGAATGGCATTAGAGTTCACAACAATTACAGTGGTGTTACTTCTGCATTTGTGAACATATGTGTGTCATGCTGCTATAATCGCTTGCCCAGCCCACATACCGACTAAATGAAATCGATCGATGGTTGATGTAACGATTCTCGCTCATTCTATATGTCCTCCAATGAGTGTGGCAGTATCGCTACTTCGGGTTCAGTTTTCAGTTTCACCGGCGAAATTGGCACAGATTAGATTACTGCGCTAAAATTACCTGTGTCGCTTTTTTGGAAATCTCAAAGTGGCAATGGGCTGTTCTCAAGAAGGGCACCAATTCTCTCATCGACCCATCCGCCTATCTCTATTACGCAAAAACATATGGCAACTAAGCACTAGGGGTGCCAAGCCTGAAGTGAGAGCGCAGCTGGGTCGCATTCGTTGCTTCTGTTTATTTTTTCTTTCCTTCTCTTTCTTTCTCTATGTTTCTTGCATCTGTTTTTGTAACTACTGCTTTCTATTTCTTTCTTTCTCTTTGTATCTATTCCTTTTTCTTTCTAGCTATTTCTATCGTTATTTCCCTTTCTTCTCTTTCGCTCTCTCTCTGCTTCTTTCTCTCTCTCTTTGTTCCTCTTTACATCTCTTTGCTTTCTCTTCCTGTCTTGTTCTCTGTTTTTTCTATCTTTTATTCTTTTCTGTTTCCTTCTTTCTCTTCTTCTCTCTTTCGTTTTCTTTTTCTGTCTTTTTATCTTTTTATGTCTTTATCCCCTTTATTTCTCTCTATTTTTCTGTTTTTCTTCTATCGATTTCTTTCTTTCTTTCGCTCCCTTTATTTTCTCTTTCTTCTTCTTTCTATTTCTTTTCTCTCTCTCTCTCTCTGTCACGTCTTTCACGTGCTTCTCCGAGCAGAGTTTCTGTTTAACGCTCGCACCTGCTGTACTAGGTAGAGGGGCTTGGCCAATTACTGCGGCGCATGCCCAATTTCTGAGGCGCATACTCACCTGTGTTTTTTTGCGGACACCAAAGTTTTTACGGCCGGCTTAAAATGCTCTGCTGTTAAAACTTAGGGATTTAGTTTTCTTAATTACTGTGACAGAAAATATAATTATGAATGCGCGGACTAACTATTGCATTTCCCTTTTGAATTTTCGGAGTCATTTCCTGAAACAATCCGCATATCGACCAATTATTATTCACGATGGCTCATCTATGGCATATTTTTGCCACAGAATACACCATGCATTTTATCTCTACTTTTTGCTTCCCAAACTGCACCTCACTCGTGCATAAAGCGTTGAATGCAGGAAGCGATGGTATCTTGTCTACGAACATTTCGAACACAATCCATGCTTTCTTACCTGTTGCCTCTCTTCAATGTTTTCAGTAACATGCACCACCAGCATTGGTTAGCCCTCTATGAGTGAAAAAAAAGCAGTTTGTTGTGGTTAGCATATTTTGTCAAAAATAAAAAAGAAGGCTTCTTTTTATACACAACGAAGCTAGGCCTTGCCGAACTCCATACAATACACACATATGTATTGAATATGTATCGCAGTAAAAAAATGTCAAGGCGAAAAGCAAGCAACCGAAAATGTCAAGGAGACAACTGCAAATGATATGGTAGCGAGGCCACGTTTTTTTCACGCTGGATCCTGCATTTAGTGTGCCGCCTCAGGTTCGATAACCTGTAGAAGTTCCTGAGGTTCGAATAATCTTAAAGGGACACTAAAGGCAAATATTAAGTCGACGTTGATTGTTGAAATAGCGGTCCAGAAACCTCGTAGTGCGGCTTTTGTGCCAAGGAAGTGCTTATTTTGAAATAAAATCACGTTTTTAGTGGACCGCATCGCGTTAGCGCGCTTCAAATCTCCCGCCTGAAAATACGACTCTCATACGTCACTGCTGCCGTGCCCAACGTTGCCCGCCTTTACTGCGCGGCCGCCGACACTAGTAGCAGCCGAGCGGAAGTAGCGGGACCCACAGTAGCAACAACGGCGCTGCGGCAAAGACTTGCTCGGATGGGCACATTCAAAGCCGTCACCAAGTTGCGGTTGGTTCTCGCAATCCTCAGTACGAAAGTGTAGCGAGCACACACGCAGAGGTTTTGACTGTTTAGCACACTGGCGCAATGGCATGACACTAAGCCACTTCGAGCGTAAGGGTTCATTCCGCGGCACCCAGTGAAAAGACACACCGGTTTCCTTGCTGCAGCACTAGCGTTGTGCACCATTCGGGCATCCGGCAATATCACACGCATGCGGCATTTTGTCGAACTTTCTGTCAGAGCGACTTTCACGAGCGCGCAAACACGCACGGCAGTACGCGATCCCGAAACTACCACTGAGACGGGCGAGGCACAGTTCGGCGGAAACGAAACCTTTGAACCACGCGCGCCGTTCCCCATGGCAACGCCACGGAGGTTTTGTTTTCCATGAATCAAGCGGAACGAACAAACAGCATTTTATTACGTCTTTTGATGCTCGGAATGTTCTTTTTTTACTGCTGCTAGTTTGATTACTAGTGATTTATTGTAGGCCGACTTCCCTACGTCATCGGAATCACTTCGAAAATGTCCCACTCGTGGCGCTCATCATGTGATACATTTAGCTTAACTTCTCGGTAAGTAGGGCACTGCTGTTGATAATATTGCCGTTTTAGAAGTTGTCATACATTGGGCTTTCACTCTGACATAAATTGTTATTTGCCTTTAGTGTCCCTTTAAAACAAGCGCAAGGATATTCGGAACGAACTAGACTCCCACTTCATCACTAAGTGGACCTCTCTAAAAAATGGATCCGCTTTCATCTTATTTTGGAAATTGTAGTTATCTTTATTGTCGATTAAAAATGAAAGGTCCGTGTGTGTCACAGCTTTCTAACGCTTGTGCAGACACCTGAAATATCCTGCGGTCATGAAAAAGCTTTGCTGAGGAGAAAGGCGATAACCAGCAAAATATGGAGAGGGAGAGAAAAGTGTATAGATGAGACCACGGTACTCTCTAAGGGCCTCTGCTGGACATAAGAAACAAGCAATAGGCAAGGAGGAATATGGAGGAACGAGAGATCATCTTGAAGCGAAAACGTTGCTTCACTAGTCTGGCCCCGTTAAAAGAATTTTGTGCAAGAGGTCTTTCAGTGCTTGTTGTCACTTTTGTTTCGAATCTTTGTGCCTCTCATCAACTTTTGGAATATTTTTTTTTTCTACCGTGTAGTTCTCTGCTGAAAACGACATGATGTTTGTATAACAGAATGTTACTTTGCAATAATATGAGTGGAAATCTATTTTACGAATTTCAGGTGTGAATAATACGTGTTCCTTGGTATTTTTTTTCCTCATAAAATTTAATTTATTACCGCTTATACGCGCTAGATTTGTTGCACAATATGTCGGTATTTGGTTGCACGCATCTGCGCATTTTGAAAAATGGTAGCACGAAGGCCGCGCTTGCGTCCCTGTATGTTGTGTCTATACGAGTCGAATTTCGCGTCTTTCTACTTATTTGACAGCGTCTCAATGACATGTTTCTTCTCGACGTTGTCTTCTCAGTACGCCATTCTCATAATGTGCAAGTGTGTCCCTGCGCTACATATTCGCCCTACTAATGGCAGCACCCGTTGTGCTTCAAGTGCAGACGAGTTCCCAGTAGCGCGCGTTGGGGTTTGTCTATTATGCGTGTTCATATCAAGAGAGCCGAGTCTCAAATTGCCACGTCATAGGGCAAGCAAACTGCGCTTGAATGCGCTGTTTGCAGTAAGTGGCTAGTCGCCATTAGTACAGCAAACTGCTTAGCAGGAAAGCTAGCTTTACATTTAAAAAAAAAGATGCGTTGTAGTTCTACTCATGTTGGAATTCACTTCGGAAGTGTTTGTTGACCGACACACATGAAGCAACTAAGCTCACCACGTGTAATCTGGCACATGCTATAGTGGCACGTAACATGCACGTGGCTGCCTGACATTCTTTTGCTTCAAACCACATCTGGCAAATGCAAACTCCTGAACTTTGGCGGTAATGTTGCTTTCTCTTGCATATCGCACGTGATTTAATATGAATGAAGTAGCTAAGGAAAGTGATAGCAAACGATGCACAAAAGCTTGAAGACGAGGTGATGCCGGTCTTCATTTGTTCAATCGCGCATGCGCGTCTGTACAAGTACTGCTTGACCGCGCTTGCAATAACGACTGCCACTCGCGTCCTATGCGCTCGTAACGCGCTACGGACGTACTGTAATTATTCTGGATGTATAGCGAGGAATTGAAGAAGATTTTACTTCCCGATGTCCCTATTATCGCCATTCTTGCAGGGACAATTAAAAGGGTGTCCTGCTAGCAATGCTCTTGTAAGACAGCAATTGCTAATAATTAACTACTCCAATTCCTAAGAATTCTCCACCGAACGAAGCTGTGTTCGCATCGTGTGTTGCTGCATGAGCACAGCACGTGTAAATGTATTAACCATCTGCTGATCTCTGTCGAGATAGCGCTGTGCGACCGCTCTCGTTTGATGAAAGTTCGCAGTTCCAGCCCGAGTAATGCAGCTTTCTGTCGGCACTCCTTAATGCTCGTTTGCCCAACGGAGCTTGCCAGCGTGTTTCATCACTCCTTGAAACGCGCCGGGTGGCAGTCTTCGCAAGGTTTCACTCGCAGATAGAACACACGATGTGCGGGCGATTTTACCGATTTGCACTTTACTCGAAAAATGACGGCTGTGCCTATTGCAATACCGAAGACGCAAATATACTGTGACGTAACATTCACGCGCGCCAGTGTCCGGCCCCGCGATATCAGGGTGGTGAATGACCAACGTTTATAGGTCTACTACAAGGAGACGAAGCAGCCGGTGTGTTTTGCGGGGCTTGCATGAAAATCAACCGGAGAAACACGGACTACGCATTCAATATACGATGCAAAGGGCGATGTTATTGATTTCTACTTGATACGAAGCATCACAGCGATGACGGCGACAGCGATGGCGTGACTGCGCCTTGAGTGTCCATACAACTGTTATCACAATAAAAGTGTTTGCACTTACTAGGAAACTGGCCATTGAACCTGCGTGTAGTTGTAGAGCGCCGAGTAGCACCCCTATTTCGGTTTCCGGAAGCTCCTCCACGAACTGCCTTGTGGCGTGGGCTCGGGAGAGCGTAGCACTGGCCTGTTTCTTGCATGGGAAGCAAAATGCAAAGTAATCGCCATAAACGCTACCAAAATATTAATCTGCAAACATTCACCATAGCCGCTGCGCACAAAGACTCTCAGTGTTCAAATTCGCGGACGCAGTCATTTATATCATTTGCAGGCGTACGAGAAAGATAACAGAAAAAAAAAGAACGTCGAATATATTCGAAGCCGGCTAAACTGGTACAACTTTCCGTGCATTGTGAGGCGAAGTATACTACCAAATATACTTTCAAATAGTTAACCCATTTTGTCTAAGGAGTTCCAGCAGGCGACTATGTTCCGTCAAGAAGGTTGTTAATATACCAAAAATAACCGACACAAAGCGTTTATTAAAAGGTATATCTCTTTTTAGAAAAAGGACGCTACTTAAAGGGACCCTCAAACGGTTTTGACGATATTTTACGGGACACATTGCGCCGGTAGAGCAAGTCATAAGGATCATATACAGACCAATTAGCTCTGTGCGTAACTGTGTAATTTATTACAGGCTTTAGAGCTGCGAATCGCCACCGATCACAGCGGCTCAGCCCAACGCGTTTTCAAACCGCCCATTTCCAGTGCGTGTCGTACTGGAAGCGCTACGTCACGCAGGCGGCTGATCTGATTGGATATGTTCAACCACGTCACTGAACCTCCTTGGGCAGCGAGCGTCGTCTGCCTGTGTTACTAAAGTACTCCCGTGTTTACATGAGCTGAGCGACAGTGTTTATCTCGAGGTGTCTATTCTTGGACTAAATGAATTGCCCTAGCCGTGTTCTGTACAACATATCTAGCAAATGGCCACTTGTAAATCTGCAACATCGTGCAATGTTTGTGAGGCATCTGGCGAGCGGAATCTAATCAACTCGTCGCTGCAATGAGCGTCGTGTTCTCGCTATCAGTTCAATCTGCGGCTATAACTCCACCCCTGAAGGCACAACCACATTACCCGAGTTTACGCTTATCGTGATCGTTCTCGAATTCTTTTTGTTTGTCCGCATGCTTTTACAGGTCGTCGCAGTACAGAGAATAAAATAAGACCGGCTGGTAGTGTGGCAGCACCTGTCGGAGGGGATATAAACCACCTGCGAGCTTCGTCTTTGTTGCCCAGGACGGCGTGCTGCCGGGCCCATTGGATCCCGAGATAGCGCGGACCTGTGTGCCGCTCAATATCGGAGGCCATGGACTGGGTGAAGCTCAAACCGTCGAGTATCCATCAGAAGCGCTGCCCGATCGGGGGCCGGCGATGGCAGCGTGTCTGTGAGTTGAGGGTGCAAGGCAGTGTGGATGAAGAGAGTGAAGTAGATATAGGCTAATTTGTTCCGTAGTGGGCAATGGATACACGGTGCGGTCGTTTTGATGTTCTGGAGTGTGTAATGATTTGGGGATGCTCTTGCCTAACCGCTGACAAAACTTCAAAAAACCATTTCAGGGGTCTCCTTGACGTTCTCACTCGTCAAAATAAAGTAGTGTATCTGGGTGTATATCTATATAACATCCATGTTTGACGCCCAAGTGGTATTTTCGTCCACTTTAATTTCGTCACATTTGTACCAGAATTACTACGAATGACGTCCCCTATTTGCTTGATTGCCTGGTGCTTCTTATTAACGTTGTATATAACAAAGAAAAATGATCGCTTTGAATTCCCCTTCGTTCCTCCATTCATAGCGAGGGTGTCGTTCTAGCAGTCTTCATGCTTCAGGTAGCATGAGAGGAATCATTGGTCAGCTGCCAGCTCGTAAATGGATCTCGTGATACGTGACGCCAGCAGGCTAAAAATAGTGTTCCACACTCGCCGTCATGGCTTCGAGCAAGCGCTGAATAACATTCCCTGGTTTAAATTCACACATATATACCCGATATATGGACAGGAGGACAACTGCAGCCGTGACTCAATTGGTAGAGCATCGGACGCGTTGTTGGAAGGTTGCGGGTGTGACCCCTGCCGGAGGCAAGTTGCCTTTTCGTCCAGTTTAATTTCTTCGCATTTACACCATAATTACTACAAATAACGTCCCCTGTACTTTCCTTGGCTAGATTCTCTGTTGTTTCCTTAAAGGTAGTGGGTCACAAAGAAAAACGAGCCCTTAAAGTTCCCCTTCTTTCTTTCACAACACTATGCCGCGACCTAGCGCAGCCAGACTAAAATCCGCACTATAGAACAATTAAGCTAATTCCTTGCGAAAACGAGCGCAGCACCGCGGACGGCAACGCAACCACAGACACATGCGCCTTTAGGCAGCATGGCGTAGGCATGACAGCGTTGTGCGCGGACATGTGTCTTTCTGTCTGTATAGCCATCTACTTCTATGAAGTTGATTTGCACGTTATTTCACTATAACTATGCTTATTGAACGATAACGTCTGCTGCATTTCCACCATAGAAGTGGTAAGGGGCGACCATCAAGTTTAAAAGGGTACCCATTTTTATGCTGACAAGGTATGTATGCACATGCTTCGACCACGCACAGAATACAGCCAAGGAAGAATGGCGCAACCACACAAGGCTTGCATAACACAAGCACAGCATCACGTAATGCGACGCGTATTCTGCAGGCTGTTTTTAGCTACAATCAACGCACATGGCAAGCGCTCCGTAGAAGTGTATAACGAGCAACGCATAAGGCCGAGATACTAGCACAATGGATACTTTAGTATCAAACACTTCCCCTTGCACGGCACCTCTGCTGTGGCAACTCGCAACCCGGGAAATCTTAATTAATAAAGTCATCATGCACAGTCGCGCGATTTGATAGCGTTCTTGTACTCACCGAAGTGTGATATCTGCTGCGGCAGCAGTCTCGTCAAAAACGCGCACTTGTGATCATGTTCAAAGCTTCGCGCCCGTTGGGGCTACAACAACGCTTGGACGCCAACGATTTCATGTCGAACAACGATCCAACCTTCCCGACACGCGATGTAAGTATGGGTCCATTCGACGACTTCCAGCGACAATAACCGCACCTAATATTATCAAACGCCATAAAAATACATAAGCGAAACAAACTTAGTACGGAATTACATACACTCTTCTCTATGAGAGCGTAGTTTTTCCACGAACCTGAGCTGCCTGAATCGGCTAAACGTAATTAGAGTCACTAGAAAAATTTTCCAGTGATTCTAACGTAATTGCGCCTGCGCGACCTCTGGTTTGAACCAATTGGCTCTCGCTCGGTGGCCGATTTGAAATGAGTTGCGGCTTCGAGCCATCTTCCGTACAGTTACCACTCCAACTTTTCCTTTTCTCCACTTCTTTTTCGCACGTTTGCGATCGCGCGGCCATGTTTGTACAAACGGGCAACACCCTAGCGTTGAGGCCGCGATGCTTCTACCGCGTCTGAGAAGGTTCTTAAACACTATTTTCTGCGCTTCGATCTGTTCACGAGTGGTGTGGTTTACTACAATTAGTAACAGCTGTGGTCCTAACGGCTGGATTAATGCGCCCGTGTGTGTGTGTCAAACAAAAGTACGTGGGAAGCATGTGCCTCTGCACAACAAGTGTTAGCGTTACCAATACCACCGTATTGAGCACCGAGCAGAGTGTCGCCATCAGCGCCTCGCCCTTAGGGCGATTAAGCTGCAACTTCTCTCTTATTGATGTTTTTTGTTTACTTAAATTGATATATCCTGAGCGAGACATGTAAGGAAGGGCGTGTACACCATAACATTTTGAAATTGCCCGTTCAAACACGATTCAGTATTGCATTTGACGTCGTCGTAATAAAAGTAGGAAAAATAAATATTTGTTGAAGAACATTTTATATGTTACTTTTTGAAAACATTGTGAAAATTGGACAAAATTAATGATCTCGCGAATGGCAGCCAATTCGAAAAATATAGTTTTAACAGAATTCGTGGCAAGTTAACGCACCTGGAATTTTTAGCAGGTAAATACAAGTACGTGGTTCGTTCCAATCTATAGAAATTAGGATCGTTTCTATGGCGAAATACATTGAAAGTTATTATAATGCTGACACAATGAATGAAGAGATATAGCAAATCATAATGACGCCTCCTGAATAGTCAAACAAAACACAAAAATAGAAGCACTGCAGCGGGCATTTATATCTTGAAAAAGACCTGTTGTCCAGTGTATACTGTATGCCCATTGTCCCGCTTTCGAAGCTGCGCGTTCCAGTATTCCAGGAAATTACGTTGCCTTTTGCATTTTCGTGCTGCAGGTCTCCGTTTTGCAGTTTCGTGCTATTGGACATTCTTCGTGTGACATTCCAATTTGTTGCTATAGCATTCATTGCTTCGCCATTGCGGCGAAACAATGCTCGATAAACGCTCAACTACCCATATGAAGGAACGTTTCACTTTCGTGCAATACAAATTCCTATGGCGAAGGGAACAGGCATTTTCGTTTTCGTTGATATATGATCTGCAAGCATAAGCCATCATATAGATCAGAACGGACGGAGAGTGCGAGAATCGTAATGACTTTATTAAAGCCATTTCCTATGTAGCGTTAAAACTCAAGATCTCTTAACTTTGATGAACAATTTTGTTGATGTTTTCAATAACGTATGGTTGGAAATGTTGAAATCCTCAATAAAAAATTTGCTGGAAACAATTACTACAATGTAAGGTTACGGTTCAATTGCAATAAATATCATTGGAATTGGTGTGATGGCTGTCTCAGAAGTTTTTTCGGTTTTTAGATATATTTCGAAAAAATGACATCCCAGTTCTCCCTGAGGTGAAGGTGTCTGGGCGAGACCATCAATTTTTATATGGCATCGATTTTTACATGTCACGCCAAGATTCAAGCCATGGTCACCTGATTGCTCTCTATGATGTACATGATGCTCTCTATGAGCTATGCCAGGCAGCACACAAGGTCGGACCGATATTGGTTTTACGCGGCTGTGCGCGGCCCCACCGGGCCGGCCGTGCGGCGGGGATATCATGGCCACGTTGACATTTGCCGGCAAAATTGGTTATGTGCGCCTTGCAGTATGTTGGTCTTTCACCGGCACAATGAGCGAGTTATCCGGCCTTTTCCGTGCCGTCCCGCCGATATCGGCTTAGCCGATGGCTTTCACCGGCAACATTGGGCCGAGTTAGCCGCCGTTATGCCGTACTTTCGCCGACATCGGCCGAGCCGTTGGTTTTCCACCGGCACATTGGGCCGAGCATGCCGTCATTCTGCCGTGCTTCAGCTGACATCGGCGGAGCCGATGGCTTATCGACGATGTTGGAACTTTCTTGTCTCCCTTCAGACAGTTATACATGCCCTGTTGAGAACGTCCTCCTGCGTCGCGGCGCTCCAAAATTCCTCGTCACCGACAGAGGTACAGCTTTTACGGCAGAGCTAACGCAAACCATCTTGAAATAGAGCCACACAAGTCACCGACGGACATCACCCGCAGGCGAATGGCCTCACCGAGCGGGTAAATGAAACCCTCGCCGACATGCTGGCAATGTACTGTACGTCGAACACATGACATGGGACGCCATAATATCTTCCGCACATAACCTGAAGTTAACACGGCAGTGTAAGAAACGGCGCACATATGACGTCGTTCAAACTAGTTCACGGAAGCCCCAACGACGCTGGACGCCGTGTTGCCGGCCGTCAGTGACGAGAATAACCTGGACGTTGCGCTCTACCTTTAGCCCGCCGAAGCCCGGCAGCTCGCCCGCCTAGGATACAATCGTAATGCAATAGAGCATTAGGCGCTTGAATATTTGTAGCTTAAGCTGTAGAATACCGCTACATGGATTGCTGTACTAGCGCAAATAACAAAGTTCAAATATTGTACCGTGCTAATGCCGCACGTACGACTCGGGCGCGAAGTATCGCCGACTGAATAGCTTGCATTCTCTTATTCGTTCTGCTATGACAATGACTAACAACTATCACTAGCACAGTCACTTTTCTACCAAAAAAAGGTGGTCTTTAGAAGAATAACTGACTGAAATTAGATGGCCACTTCACTGAACAGTTGTTGAACGCTATCAAAAATGTTGAAACGTTATAACACATACCATTAACTTCATGGGCCAAATTCGAAGTACTTCTGTTTCGTAAATGTTTTTGCCACTGGTCGGCCGACTTCGCTAATGTATCCAGCATCAAAATTCACCCAAACATTCCCGCACGAATGCTTTTAGCGGAAGAAGTTTTATGTGAATATTATTCTAAGCATAAATCGAGCCCGTCATCATATTTATAGCGCTATATCCTTTCAGCCGCTGAATGTGCCGCCAGCGCTCATATACTACACGGACAGTTTCCGATCACTGTGTTTACACATATTTACTCACGCGCGTGTTTGGGTGAAGCGTAACAAGCGCATTTGCTTCAGTGATGTCACATAATTTTAATTATGAAATAGTAAAAGCTCAGCAAGGCGTGTTGCTGAGCTAGTTGGTTCATTACTTGAGAAAAATAGGTATGGTGCAAAAAAGACCGGGCGAAGTGAAGGCACGTTTTGTCGTTTGAATGTTTACAAATCAACAAGCCCGCTGACCATCTTTAACGAACTGACAACACGTGTTGCCACGTGTTTGTCAATTCGCATTTGCACTTCGTTGCCGTCCATTTTGCGACATACATACCTTTTTCAAGTAAAAATCTCGCTCAACAATTGCTTCCCACGTGCTTTCAGAAACAGTCGCATAAATTATTATTATGGCACGTGAAATACGATGAAAAATGCGGCTCCAACGTGGTGTACGCAAAGTTTTCATGCAGCGACATGTGGCAACAAGTGATGCATTGAAAATTCGACGAACGCCTTTCTCAAACGGCATGCCCATAGACATGCTGGGGGGATCGCACACCATTGTGGTAGGCTGAGCCGTGCTTTCAAGAAGGGAGAATTCGCATTTTTTTCGTCTTCTTAACCTCTACCCCCCCCCCCCTCCTCCCTTCCCCTCGTTCAGCGTCATTGTCGCGAAACTCGCTTGACCAGGCAGGGTAGGGTAGCCGTCCAGGCGGAGGGACAATCGTAGCTGCGGGAGCAGGTTTTTTTTCACTCCGACCAGCAGAATTCTTCAAGAAGTGCGGTGTGTGGACATGTGTGGTGGAAAGTCAAAATCGTGCACGAGACGGATACGCGGCAGGATTCCGGCATTGTTTTCGGCATAGATCACCGCAGCGAGGAACCAGTGGCCCCTTGCTTCCATGCTCACCTCATATAAGGCCGCGTGTTCACTGCTGTTACGTGTCATCAGATTTTTGTTCTCTTCTTATCGCGTATTCTCTATTGACCATCGTGTTTTTGTATTCTGATATGGTGCGCTTGCATTCTTTTATTCGGTCGTGTTTTTAGCGATCCAACGGGCACACGTGAGTGGTTCTATGCACGATTCCTTTCTGTTACAATCTTACCTTTAGATTAGGAATGCGTGCGTGTCTATCTTCTTTAGATGTAGAGTTCATGGGATCTTGTGGTACCGCTCGCAATGTTTCTCGCGTCGCGTGCAGCAGTTTATCCATCTTTTTGGCCCTTAAGATATCACTGAAAAAATTGCAATTCCCGCTTAAAGGATAACGCTAATTTAATTGCCAGTCATGTGTTGCGAATGCCTACCGTTCCTTGGTGAACTTAATAAACGTGGGGGGGGGGGGGTTCTCCTCTGCTCGTAATTAGCTCACCGCGTATACACAATATTCTAGTCTAGTTGCCACTCTTAATCTCGCTTTTTCGGCAAGCCGCCTAACATTATCTTTCTTTTCTTCGGGTCCGTCTTTAATCCTACTTAATGCTGCCTTCGTTTACATCTCAGAATTTTTTCGTGATTCGGCGCCATCGTTACTGAAAAGCGCGATATCGTCCGCAAAACGCAAGTAGCTTCGTTAATCCTTATTCCTATTTTGGCCCGTTCTAGTTCTTTCATATTTATAGTGAATGTGCCGCGCATAACGTTGAAGAGATTGTAACTCTTTGCATAGGCGTGCGCACAGTGGGGCAGGGGGCGGCCGGCCCCCGTAGTCACTTAAGAAGAGGTGGCGCAAGGTCTGCCAACACATTGACTTAATAGGGAGGGGGGGGGGGCGCGCGATGAACCTTCGCCTCCCCCCCACCCCCTCTGAAGGGGACCCTGCTCACGCCTATGATTTTGCGCCTGATCCCATTCTCGATTAGGATTGTCCTGCTTTTTTTTGAGGAATACGGTGGCTGTGTGGTTGTTTTAGATGTTGGCTACGGTATCTATATGTTTAAATATTCCTTTATGGCATAATTATTCCGGAACTGCTGGCGTGTGTTCATATCTGTGAATAATTTGTGTTTATCACCGTGCAAATGTGTTGCTCCTTAATTTCTCAGACGCATGCGTAGTTGGCGCAGCAGGCCTTTCATCAATTTAGTTTTGTTTGAGACAATATTGACTCGTTCTCGGCCTTGCACGGTTCGACAGAATTGTGGGTCTTAATCGCACACTAAGACATCAGTGGAACAGTCGTTAGAAGCATTTTTCGAATATGGCACCAATGGCAGTCGATGAATGTCGTTGGGCCGCGAATAGTATATTTAGCGCTGCTGACTTACAGTACGGTAACCACAGTAATACCGAACTGCCGTGGTCGGCACGCAGACATTTACTTTATAACACATGTATCAGCCTGCCTGATCAGGTTACTTTACGCATCGAGCAACTACCGCCTGTGTCTCCATATAAACTAGCTACGTGCCGACCACGACGGTACAGTACTACCGTACTTAACGCACGGTAAGCCACCACTGCTAAAACATAATAACGGGTGTAAACGGTCACGCCGGCGGCTATCCGACGTCGGCGGGGCCGACACCGCGCCAGCATCGGCTAGCATACATAGGCCCAATGACGGCTTGCCATCATCGGCTGAATAACGGCAGGCCCGTCTCGGACCGACGCTGGCTAGCCCACGTCGGCCCGAAGCCGGCAAGCCCGCATCGGCCCAAAGGCGGCTAGCCGACGTCGGGCCGATGCGGTAAAAGTAGCGCGAGCGTGATTTGCCGACGTGGGGCCAATATTGCTGCCGTCATTTGCCGACGTTGGGCCGAGATCGGTCCAATGGCGGCGTGCTGCCTGGGTGATTACCGTGATGGCCGTCACCACTGTGTCTAACTTATGGAAGAGCTTTTTCCTGCATGGTACTCAGAATGTAATTAGTGTCCACAAAACCGAAGCAATCAATGTGTACTTTTCTGCCATTTCCAGGTGGCGAAGTAATCGATCTGGTGCTGCTGTAGCATAATAAAACACAGTTATGGGTGCTCATCACGCACATACCACCACCTCTGTTCTTGCTTTTACCGTATCACATGTGATAAAAAAAAAAACATCCTTCTTTCGCTTTTGTATTTTCATACGTCGTCTTCGTTATTCATGTTAGCATGAATAATCTTTTTTTTTACATAGAGAGGTTCAGGAAGAAATGATACCGTTTTACAGGTGTACGCAGGGGAATAAAACTTTCGAGAAAGACATGCCAAAATCTCTGAGTAAGCCTTGTATGTTTCAAACGGACACAGGTAAGGTGCTCATACTTCCATTGTGAATTCGCGTATTGTTTGCCTGCAACAACAATACTCTTATGTCTTATACAGGTGCAAGAGGTAAAAAAAGACACACTTTCGCATAGTCCACTTAGCGGCAAGACTTGCGCAAGAAACTTGTTATTTCACTGTAAAACTGCAAAACAAGACCGAAAGAAGGAAAGCGCCGCACATTTATTATCCATAATGCTACGAATATTCAAGACGAAGTGGCCTCTTTAACGGCAAAAATAATTTCCCTGAAAAACATGTGTCCTCTACGACCGTTTAATTTTTGGAAAGTTGAAAACTAAATCACTTATACAGGGTGCATTTTAGACAATGCAAATGTTTGAAAATAAAAATGATGTGACGTTCAGACACCTGTCATCTTCGCACGAGGCGGCATTACATTGTCGCACCCAAAGCTACACTGAAATAAGTTGTTAGCAAAACCTCTTTAATTAGCCTGTTAGTTGTTACGTAGAGGGCAGTTGTTTAGGGGAAAGATTTGTAGGACGTGACAAATTCTGACAACAATTTTGCAGAAATCCCATCAAACGCACGTGTAATTGAGATATCAATCACCGAAAGACCCCGATCGAGGCGATATCGAAACTGAGCGCGCCGGCACACCGGAAATGCCGCCGCTGTGTTATGTCAGGACCGAAAGTTCCCTATGATGAACTTTGAAATAAAAGCTTCGTTGTAAAAACATAGTGCTGATTTCGCAACATTGATCATACGGTCAAAAACAGGCGACTAGTGAGCCCACTGCGAACTCGAACATAAAGGGAGTCTATATATATAAATGAATGAAAGAATAAACTGAATTTAGGATTGTTCCTGCAGTTTCCGTTGGGCGAGGCGGGGAGAAGAGGTGAGTAATCCCTGTCCCGTCTCACCCTTCGTCGGTGATGATGGCCGTGCCTCAAGTGACGGCTCGAAATCCTGGAATCCGGGCGGCATCTTCGGCTTGCCGGACGGCCCAAAGCTGGTTGGCCAGCTCGTTGCTGGTGAGTGCCACTTCCCAGGGGCTCGCCGCCGACGGAGGCGATCCGCAGCAGCGTCCCGAAGTGAGCGGCGGCAGTGCTATTAATTTTCCCGGTACATTCCAAAAGCATGTGCCACAGCGTAGCTCTTTTCCCCACACGCTTTACACTAGTCCGTCATGTATAGGCTAGGGTAACAGAGGCGTAGGTTTGTCAGGCTGGCGTAGTGCGCATTTGTAATAATCTCCAAGTTATGGCCTGTCTTGTGTTTAATTTGTCGTGTTGTGGTGGGTATTTCCGTCTGTTTAGTCTCTAATGTTGTGTGATGTCCCTTAACGCGGTCCGGCGATCGCCCTACGACCATTCCAGCTGATGTTGTTCTGCTGTTACTTTTGTTGCAAGACTCCGCGGACGGTAGCCAGCAAGTCGCTGATTCCGACCGCAGCTTCCGGCGCCGCGACCAGTGCAAGAGCTATCGCGGCCTCTTCGGCCGCCTCAGTGTGTCCCTTGCGCACCGTGGCACTTACGATGCAACTGCCCGTGCGGTCCACAAATGCGATTGCGTGAGCACACCTTCCATCTTGGTATCGCGCGGCGTCCACGTACACCACCTCGTCGCTGTTGCCAAACATCCTTTGATGCTCGCTCGCTCGTCTGTTGCGGCGCCCGACGTGGTGCGTCGGGTGCATGTTCTTGGGGAGTGGCTGGACAATGAGGTGGCCGCGGACCGGGTTCCGAACCACCATGTTTTCTCCACGCATTGTGTGCGGTACGTTGTGCCGTACGGCCGAGCGACACGAGGATGCGTCGGCCCGTGTTGGACTTGGGCAGTTGCTGATACTGTGCACTGTCGTGCTCCTCGATCAGCTTGTGCAGGGCGTTGTGCAGGCCCAGCTTGAAGAACGTGCCCGTGCTCGCGTTGACAGGGACTCTGGCCCCGTCAACGCGACAGGGTAAACGCGACCCTGTCAACGTGACAGGGACTCTGACAGGGACTCTTGAACGCCTTGAGTATCATGCAGTCGACGTTGTTTCGTTCGGACTCTAGCCAGTTTAGGTAAGGGGCTACGTTCGTTATGCGATTGATGACGTACGCCTCTGTATACGAAGCAGATCGCACAATTTTCGCGCAGACCGCTGCGTCTGCTCCTGATGTGGCGGAGGAGTCATGGTGTCATCTACCGAACGTCCAAGTCTCCGCACCGTCTCGCCATTGTGACCGCTGAATTGCAGTTGCAGTCCCAATAGCCTTATGTGGCCTACGCTCCGTATAGGAATGCCGTCCGCCGTTACTGGCTCTAACTCCCGATCTCCCTTTTCCCCCGGGAAGGACGGTGTTGCGGCCACTGCTCGTGGGTCTGTAGCCGCCCAGCACTCGAGGCCCGTACCCCGCAAGAATTCCCGGACCTCTACCAGCCACGCCTGAGATGTTCTTTTCATGTGACCGTCGCATCCTCCTCTGGTGACCCCGAGGACCGATTTCGTCGGCGTAGAGGCTGTGACGCAGCCCTTCTATTGTTGTTAGTTTTTTTGAAGCTAGAGAAGGACCTGATTAAACAAAGTCACGAGAAAGTCCGGCGGCGTAACCACCGTGCCCGTCTCGAATTCCGGCGATTCTACGTTGTCGACGACGACACTTGCGCGCCTGCCCGTGAGGAAATCGCGTATGTAATTGTGATTTAAAGGTGTTCATTGGATGGCACTCCGTGACAATGCGCAATGGCGACATCCAAGGCGGAGCATAGGCACATGCGCAGGAGCAGCGTTCTTTCAGAAAGAAGCCGAAGAGGCCGACCCACTAGAAGACGCTGGAGAGTACGACCCATTACAGCGTTTCAAGGTTTCGCTACAATTAACCCCGGTACGAAAAAGAAGCCGCGCGGCGACCTAGCAGGTTCTCACTATGACCGGGTCATGGCAATTTTTGAGGCGCTCGTACGTATCCCGTATCCTCTCGTACGTATCCCAAGGTCGTGTAAGGCGACTTGATGTCGCCCGCAATGAATAGCGGCCAATCTTCTGCGACTGCGCACGCCTTGTCGAATAGCTCCCCACATCGGCGTTGCAGCGAGGGCTTGCTGGATACGTTCACGACGAATAGCACTTGGCCACTCCTCGGAATTAGCTCAACGAACACGTGCGGTATCTACCGCTTGAAGCTCGCGCTGCGCCACTGTTAGGACGTGGCGAACGAGTACGACCGCGGCCGGCGACAGCGCCACAACACCGGTCGGCGCAACTCGGCGTTGTCTCTTCCTCTGCCCCTCGATTCGGGGCCGCATATATGACTTTGTAGCCTGCGAGATTTACCGGATCATTTGTGTCCTGTAACAGGATTACGTCCGGCTTCCTCTCGCGGCTGCGTACAAATTTCTGGACATTACCCCGCCTCCTCCTGTAACGCCGACGAAAGTCGCTAGAATCTAGGGTCTTTAACCCCCACTGTTGGACTGCCAGATCCTGTACGTGTGTGTGTGTGTGTGTGTGTGTGTGTGTGTGTGTGTGTGTGTGTGTGTGGTGTGTGTGTGTGTGTGTGTGTGTGTGTGTGTGTGTGTGTTTCATGTATGATAATCGGGATGCGTGTGTGTCAATGTAGCCCGTCGCCCGATAGACTCGACTGTTCGTGCATCGTTTCTGCGTCTGTCAGCGAGAATCGCTGCTGCTGTTGGTGTGGTCTGGCTTATGGTTTCCCGGTCGCCCGTATCGGCCTGCCCGCAAGAGGTGGAGGCCTCGCTTCGCAATCGTCTATTCGCGTCGTGAGCGCCACGATCGCTTGAGTCACTTGATCCGCGAGCTCGGCTACCGTGGTGTTAACCACGTGACTTGGCCACTGTGTGTGTGTGTGTGTGTGTGTGTGTGGGTGTGTGTGTGGTGTGGTGTGGTGTGTGGTGTGTGTGTGTGTGTGTTTCATGTATGATAATCGGGATGCGTGTGTGTCATGTAGCCCGTCGCCCGATAGACTCGACTGTTCGTGCATCGTTTCTGCGTCTGTCAGCGAGAATCGCTGATGCTGTTGGTGTGGTCCTGGCTTTATGGTTTCCCGGTCGCCCGTATCGGCCTGCCCGCAAGAGGTGGAGGCCTCGCTTCGCAATCGTCTATTCGCGTCGTGAGCGCCACGATCGCCTTGAGTCACTTGATCCGCGAGCTCGGCTACCGTGGTGTTAACACGTGAAAGATTTCGTTAATCTGTTCCGCTTAGCTCAGGAAACGCTCGTCTACGCTTCTCTCGATATTCTCTATGTGCTTCTTTAGCCTTTCTAGGAACTGCTGCGCGCTTCGGTCGCGGGTCTTTTGGGGTGTAACGCGGCCATCTTGGAAGAGACCGAGGCGGTTCTCGCGTGTCACCTCGACCGGCACGGTCTGTGGAAGAGGTAGTAGCTGTGGTAACATCATCTGTTGATTCTGCTGTTGTTATTGCTGCCATTGTGCGGCGCTTGCTGCGCTCGTAACACATAGCGTTCTACGGAGTTGCTAGATGTTCTGTGGTAGTACATTTTGTGTATACAGAATTTGCATAGGTTATGATACAAAATGTTTCAAACCACATACATTAATTACCGGAATATTGTAAGCTTGCAATACGAGGCTAAACAAATCTTTGAGGCTGCGACAGCTCAAAGTAAATATTTATTTACAAGGACCAGGAAATGGTCTCAAACACACCTTTTCATTCCACAGTACAGATGCCATCCCATTTCAAATTTCGTTGGACATGGACCTTTCAGGTTCGCAAAATTGATGAAGATGGAGAAGAGGAATCTCGTGGTTTGTTCCTGTAGACCCATCTTGCCCTGTAATCCTATGTAGCCCAGTAGTCCCATCTGGTCTAGTAGTCCCATCTGGTCCAGCAGTCCCAGCTGGTCCTGTAGACGCAGCTGTCCTGTAGTGCCATCTGGTCCTGGAGTCCCACGTGCAATATATATATATATATATATATATATATATATATATATATATATATATATATATATATATATATATATAATATATATATATATATATATATATATATATATATATATATATATATATATATGCACTCAGCTGCATCACGAACCATTACAAGCAATACAAGGCTTGAAGTAAATAGTGCTAGGTGTTACAATAACGAGACCTGGAAGGTTTTATATGCGGAATTATTACGGTGAAACAGACTAAAGAGTAAGCGTAGTCGGGCAGGCGCAGCCCTCTTGACAACAGTAAGAAGAACAGATGCAAAAGCTACTATGCAGACACGTAGCACCTAACTGTTGCTACGTGGTTGAACATAGGCTTACTGAATAAATTGCTGCAATTATGGGCCGTTAGATGACGAGGACGCAGGAGCTGTCTACCATCTGGTCGTTATGTTTAGTTAAGGAACGGAGAGATAAAAGAAAAGTATTTAATGCAAAGAGAGCCAATATTCCAAACCCAGCGCCACTATGTACCAGCGGACAGTGCTATACCCGATTTTGGGCCAGTACCGCGCTGGATACTGGGTCGCTGGAGCGGTGTATTACTGGAAGGCGCTGGGTGCAGGAGCGCTAAACGGCTCTAGAGCGTTTAGCGCTCCGTTCATAAATCATTGAGCAGAGAAAATGGTATAGAAAGCATTTGTACAAAAAAGCCGTACAAAAAAAAAATACCTCCGCCACCAGGACTCTAATGTCCACCCTCCTCTGTGCAGGTGAGTTGCGAGGCCTGAAGTTCCTCTAAAGAAATGACACTGACGCCGTGGCTGCCGCGTGTTCTTCCCTTTGAATGGAACATCCTAATCCCCATGATGGTGCTACCTATGCTCCCGATGCGACAGTGTCGTTTTCTCCTGTTTTCAACACTTCTTGCATTTTCGCTTCGAAACCTTACTCACTGCAAAGTGCAGCTGAAATGAATGGAAGTGCAAGAATCGCCAGAGATGCGTTTCCGGTGTGGCGATATTGAGCGACAGCTGTGTTGATGGTCTCCGTTGGGAGGGGGTGCGAAGGCAGAGTTTATTTACGTAGCGCCAACTTCGCGGCGTTGTAACGAATTGCTGACTCTGTTCACATCGACGCCTACAGATTTAAAACCACTGCAATGGAAGCATTGCAGTTAAGATCACGGATATGAAACTTATATGTGCGGGGAGTGCACAAAATGTGCATTCGCGAGCTGCTACATGCTCGACAATAATTAATGCTACTTCTGCACGAATAAAAAAAGCGTGCTTGAACGCAAAGTGATCATCGTTGGCTGTTTTGGGTTATTAACGTATCTTCCTTCACTTTCGAAAGAGAATCATACTAAAATTTACAGTGATTTCACGTACGTACATCATGAAAGTAGTGCGCATCTGATCCTGTTTCTTTGCCTAGTTATATAAATTGTGAAGCATGTTAGAGACCTCTTGGGTAGCATCTACAGGTACGATCGAATCAAACACTTGATATTCAACGATGCTGAAACACTTCGCCACGCAAAATACACTATAAAGCGCGCGACACAGGCACAAACAATACAGGCTCCTGCAAGCGTCAGCGCATTCCAGTGAAGATTGCAGCGTTTTCAGCGCTTACCAGCGCGCACAATCGTCACAGCGGCTAAGCAGGAGCCCCTCCCCAGTGCGACCCAGAGCTCTTTCCCAGTGCGCTCACCGAAGTGCCAGTGAATCCGAGCATGCACCAGTGTTTCAAGTGCGATCTAGTGCCAAAAACGTACTGGTACCATGCTGGAGGTACGGGAACGGCGCTGTCTTTTGCAATAGAATCGCGATGTATACTGACACCAAACAACTGATGAGCGAAGCTATCAGACCCAGAATAGCTGGCCGGACAACCAGGCGCAAGATTTGTTCGATGCCCTCACATATTGTGCGAGTAAATATTGTTATAGCTTTCTCAGGTGCTGCGATGCTCTGACGGTTTTCATTCGCGGTAGTGTCCAATAAGCTTAGCTTAAGGGATGATATTTGTGTTACCAGTGGCGTCGCTCCTCCTTTAGCCGGTATGCTCAAATGCCTTCAGTACAACATTTAAACTTGCAATTTATTTCGCAGCGAAATATTGGCAGCCAAGCTGCCAATATTTGCTTGCAGGAAGAATGGAATGCGCCCATGAAAGCAGACATAGGGAAACGCAGCATATCATTCAACCAATCCTTAACAATTAAAAAAATTGTCTGATGCTGAGATTCACAAAAACATGAAAAAGGTTACTTACCTAACGTCATAGCATCTGAAGTTCAGGCAGGACTGGCGCTAGCGTTGCCGGAAGAAACTGAGGCATGACCATGTGGATGACTATTGCCGAAATCATGGTTGTTACCATGTTCATGACGATGCTCGTGACCATGACTATGATGCCCACCATGGTGCCCGTGACCCCCTCGTGCAAACGTTGGTTCTTGAAGCGTGGTGAAAATTACAGCTATGAAGGCAAATGCACTGATAACTCTGAAACTACACATTTTCGTCATTGGAAAATCAGCGAAGCAGTCGCGCTGTTCACGCTATTGCGCGGATCTGTACGTAATACTTATGCTCACAGCTGTGCTGCTGCGTCTTTTACATGCAAAGCGCTGTAGAAACATTACGACATAGTGCAACAGTCTTACGTGTTACCAGTGGTCAAAATTACGTCAAAATTCCAGTGAGACGCTTACTAAGGGAGTCGGTAAATGGCTCATCCTGAAATAAACAGCGCGCAATGAAATCTAGGACAAAGAGCGACACACACACAACAAGCGCTTGTTGCGCGCATGACGCTCTTTCTTTGTCGTAGTCTTATTGTGCGCTGTTTCTTTTTTAAATGCGAAGCATTTCTTAGCGAACTTCTGCGACTTTGAGCGTATCTATCTATCTATCTATCTATCTATCTATCTATCTATCTATCTATCTATCTATCTATCTATCTATCTATCTATCTATCTATCTATCTATCTATCTATCTATCTATCTATCTATCTATCTATCTATCTATCTATCTATCTATCTATCTATCTAGCCGCCTAGGACTTTGTGCTCTCCTGGTCGCTTGGTTAATCGAGTGTGCACCAAAATTGGTATGGCGTAACATGACTGTATGACGAACATAAATGGCAAGTCATAACACGAAAATCATGACACGCATGTCGTGTACAGCATGACTTACGTGCCACGCTCATGGGACGCTGGCGGCCGTTTCGCTAGCTTGATCCACCCCGAAATTGGTATTGCGGTACGTGACTGTGTGACGAACCTAAAAGCACGAGTTAACATGAAAATCATGACACGCATGTCATGTAAGCATGACTTACGTGCTACGCTCATGGTGCGCTGGTGGCCGTTTCGCTAGCTTGACATACACCAAAATTGGTATATTCCGACGTGACTGTGTGACGAACATAAATAGCCCGAGTTAACAGGAAAACCATGACACGCATGTCATGTACAGCATGACTTGCGTACCACGCTCATGGGGCGCTGGCGGCCGTTTCGCTAGCTTGATATACGCCAAAATTGGTATCTTGCGAAGTGACTGTGTGACGAACATAAATAACACGAGTTTACATGAAAGTCATGACACACATTTCATGTGCAGCATGACTTACATGCCACGCTCATGGTGCGCTGGCGGCCGTTTCGTTAGCTTGATCTACCCCGAAGTTGTTATTGCGCGGCGTTACTGTGTGACGAACATAAATACAGTAAACTCTCACTTGTACGAACGTCGGTTTAACGAATATTTCAGAATAACGAACTTTTAGAAAATCCCCGGCCATTTTCTTATGCATTCTATGCAAAAATCTTTCAGTTAAACGAATTTCAGAATACTGAATTTTTCAGTTGAACGAACTTGATCCGCGGACCCAAGCTCATTTTTTAAACCAATTCAACGAAGTTTTGTGCACTGCAGCACTGGCATAGCCGATGCGAGCCGCCACTAAATCGCCCATCCATCGGCGGCGGCGCGACATCGCTTGTGCATGCAGCGCCGCCGAGGCAAAGCGGCCGTGCGGGTGACGAAAGCGAGCCACGTGCGCATCAGTTCGCCCCTTCTTCTTTGTCTGTCTCATCGGCATCATCGGTATTGTGCGGACATGTTCATTTCGGGAAACAACAGCTGGACGTTGACAGTGGTGCTTCATTTGAGGACTATGTGCAGTGTGACAGTGATCTTGTCACATGTGAGAACTATCTGATTTGGAAATTGTTTCGAGTGTTCGTCCGGAACCAGAAGAAGAAGAGTGCGACGAGGAAGTCGTAACGGCTGAGGCAGGTTCAAATCCTGTAACTCTAGCCGACACGGTAGAGTCGTAGAGTATGTTAGAAAGTTGCGAGACTTCGTGTCTCAGCAACAAGCTGCGCCAGAGGCAGTGCACAGAAACGTAGACTCTCTGGAAAGCTTTGTCTCTTCTTGCGCTTTAAGGGCACCAGTCCAAATGGAAATTACAGATTTCTTTTCAAAATAAATTGCATTTCACACTTTTGACTCTAATGTCTGCTGTGCCCAATGCTGTTCCATATTCTAGTGAATATTCACTTTAGTGAACTTTCAGTTAAGTGAACTATTTCCTTGGGTCCCTTGAAGTTCACTCAATTGAGAGTTCACTGTAATAGGAGTTAACATGAAAACCATGACACGCATTTTCCTCAATGACATACAAGACGATGTATGCAGCTCTTTGCTGGCTCCTTCGGATTACATCGATTCCCACAATGCGTGGGATCTGCCGGCATTTTTTGTTTTGAAAAAGCCTAAGCATTCTTAGCCAATTTCCACGTGAAAATAGAAGCAAAATCATGTCCGTGAGGAGGAAAGCGTAACACCGTGTACCCGATAGGAATACATTGAAATATTTTTCATACCATTTTCTTCTCTATCCAATCCATTAAACTTCTACCCTTCGCACGTGTACAATTTGCCAACCAAAGACGGGCTTGGATAACCTCCGTGCATTTCCCCTTCGTTTCCATCGCTCAAGGCATTGGAAAAAGCACGAGAAAACGTATTTGGGATCGGGCATCTTGAAGTTTAGCGGTGTTTGATGCTAGGTCTACTTGAAAACCTGGGGGTGGGCTGAAGTGAGAAATGTGGGGGCTGGGCCAACTAGAAGTCTCTGGGAGTGGGTCCATGTGAGAAAGGGGGGATGGGGTAGGTTAACTTGAAGATTTTGAGGGTGGGCCAATTTGATTTGGTGTGTCACCCATCGCAAAAAATTTTGGACTCGGGTGAAGACGAAAATACCTTGGTTGAGAGCGAGTTTGAAATATTTGAGGGCGGGCCATGACACTCGTGGTCGTTTTAGTAGCGCAAAAAATAATAGTACATGCTAGTACATGCTAGTGCATGTTGTAGTAGTGTAAAATAATGCCGGAAGCTTGCACTATGCAGCGCAAAGCTCGTCACAGGCAAGCACGGGCCCATTGCCACTCGTACTCCCCGTCCACCGACACGTCTAGCTTCGAGATGTTCGGCTTCCTTCTTGGGAGTACGCAGCTGGACTATGCGCTGTAAAGCGGTTGCGCGCGATGTCTCCATCGGTGGGCGTGGCTTAGCCACTGCGCATGCGTGGATTGGCCAGGTAGTGCGGTATCTGGTTGCTAGACGACGCGATGCTTGCTTCCTATTTGTCTCTGTCTATTTCTTTCACTCTCTTTTGTTCATCTCTCTTTCTCGCTTCCCACATTTCTTTCTCTCTATTGCTCTGTCATTGTTTCTGCGCTATGCTTTACTCTCTCCCCTCCTCCTCCCCATCACATCTCTCCTCATCACGATCACTTCCATTTCCCACCCCCTTGCTACACTATACCATACAAGGCTATGCTCTGCTCTGCTGGCGTGCCTGGATAGCCGAGTGGTTAGGACGCTCGCCTTCGAATCGAGGATACGCGGGTTCGAATTCAGCCTCGTGAAGGATTTTTTTCTGCAAGAATATCTCTCTTTCTCTTTTTTTATATATTGCTTTATTTCTGTCTCTGTGTTTCTTCCTCTCTGTCTTTATTTCTGCAAGCAGCTTCGTCGGTTTGGTCTGCATTCCTCACCGTCCGCGTTCCTGACCATACTATTGCCACGCGCGTTTCTTTATTACTTTTGCTGTATTCGGTTTTCGGCCACAAAGATTGTCAGCACTACCTTAGCTTTGCCATCACGCAGCTCGGCTATGCCTCTTGCGACGCAAATCTGACGGTTCAGAAGTAGGTGCTGATCGCCCTAGATGACACCTTCAAGGTCTGCGGGTTCTTGAGTTCCGACGGAAATGATGATGCTGGAGAGAGGCGGAATGGTGACGTGTTCTTCTATCACATTCAACACGGGGTTTCCTGGCGTCGTGTGTGGCGGCAGCGCTTTTTCTGAGGTTAGTGTTATTGACTCAGATCTCAGACCGATGACGGCGCCGTGGTGGCTTAGGAAGTCCATCCCAAGTATCACATCCCTGGAGCAATGCTGTAAGATTACAAAGCTCGCAGGATAAGTCCGGTTACTGATGGTGACTCTTGCGGTGCAGACTCCAGCCGGAGTTATTAGATGGCCCCCAGCGGTCCGGATTTCGGGCCCTTGCCAAGCGGTCCTAACTTTCTTCAATCTTTTGGCGAATGGTCCACTGACGACGGAATAGTCGGCTCCAGTGTCGACGAGAGCGGTGACGTTGTGGCCGTCGAATAGTACGTCGAGGTCGCTAATCCGTCGTCTTGCGTTGCGGTTAAATCGCGGCGTCGGGTCACAGCTAGGTCGGCTTGTCCCGCTGCTTGTACGTCGCGTCGACAGGTCTTCTTCAGGGACCGAGGTTTCGTCGTCAGGGCTTCGTCTGCTTCGCGTCGTGTTCGGCAGGTCTCGTCGCGTAGTCGTCGTCGGCGGCCGCGGAGGATCTTCGGCATTTCGTCGCACAGCAACCGCACCTCCATCGGTTGCTGCCCTTAGTTTCCCGGATACGGGCTAGGCGACCGGCCCCGGTTTGGGCCAGTGTGCTGCCGACGGTGCGGTGACATGTAGCGGCCGGGCGACGGCGAGCGGGAAGGTCATCGTTCTTGCCACTGTGTTCCGGTCAGGTAGTCGTCGATGTCGCTAGGCCGTTCGCCTGGCTGCGGGCGCGGCGCGTTGACGGCGAATCCGCGTAGCCCCATCTGTCGGTACTGGCAGCGGCGGTACGTGTGGCCGGCCTCCCCGCAGTGGTAGCAGAGCGAGCGGTTGTCAGGGGCGCGCCAAACGTCGGTCTTTCGGGGGGTGTAGCTTTGGCCTGCAGGCGGGCGGGATGGCGTCGGAGGTGGCGGCGGTGTCTGGCGACGGAACTGCGATGGCGCGGGGCGTTGGTGATAGCCCGGAGTGGCGACAGCATGGCGTGCAACGGCAGCATAGCTCATGGCTTCCGGCGCAGGTGGCGGCGGTGCAGCAACTCCCAGCGAATGCTGAATTTCCTCGCGAACGACGTCGGCTATGGAATGCACTTGGGATTGCGATGCAGGAAACATTTTTCGGAGCTCTTCGCGCACGACCGCCCTTATCGTCTCACGCAAGTCGTCGGAGCCCAGCGCATGTGCTTCCCCGTAGTTCGTCGTCGGCATACGGCGGATGTGTTGCCTCGTACGCATTTCTAGGGCCTTTTCAATCGTTGTGGCCTCCGAACTGAACTCCGCGACTGTCTTGGGCGGCTTGCGTACAAGTCCGGCAAAGAGCTCTTGCTTCACTCCCCGCATCAGGAAACGAAGCTTTTTTTCTTCGGACATAGCCGGGTCGGCGTGCCGGAACAGTCGGGTCATTTCTTCGGTGTACATCCCGATGCTTTCATTCGGGAGCTGTACACGGGTCTCCAACAGCGTTTCGGCTTTTTCCTTGCGGACGACGCTGCCGAAGGTGTCCAAAAATGCGGCGCGAAAAAGGTCCCAGTTCGTCAGCGTGGCTTCTCTGTTCTCGAACCATGTCCGAGCGGTGTCTTCTAGAGGTTCGGTTTTCGGTTTTCGGCCACAAAGACTGTCAGCAACGCTCAGCGCGAACCGCGCTTCATTGTTCCAGAGCCTACGCGATGATTGTAGATCGTTTTGTTAAGATTGCGCGCAAGACGCGCACACTCGCGCTTATTCTAGAATTTGCACGACAGCCAGCGATAACGCTGGAATATTCGACGGCACATGTTTAAATGCCGACGCGCTTCAGCGCTGGTCAGTTGATCGACGGACGACGCCCTGTTCGCCGCTATCATTGTACAGCGTGTATTGCTGTAGTTCTAGTCCTCAGTTTGTCGGCCACAAGTTCGGCCAAATAAACAGTTTCATCCTGCAAACGCCGACTGCTGTCTTCGTCGACGTCACGACCACGTGACACTATTACAACCACAGCGGTCTCATTACTTCTTTGTTTTTCTTTAGTTCTTCTTTCTTCCTTTCGTTCTTTGCTTTTCTCTCATCTCTCTGTTTTTCTGTCTTTTCTTACTCTGATTATTTCTATTTATTTTTCTCTCTCTCTCTTCATATATATATATATATATATATATATATATATATATATATATATATATATATATATATATATATATATATATATATATATATATATATATATTATTTCGATAATATTATCACCAAATATAAGAACTGCAGCTGGGGTTTTACGTGCGAAAACCACGACACTTTTCTGAGGCATGCCGTAGTGGTGGACCCCGCGTCAATGTCGACCAACTGGGTTTCTTTAACGCGCACTTAAATCTAAGAGCATCACGGGTGTTGCTTGCATTTTGCCCCCATCGAAATGCGACCGCTATGTCCGGCAATCGAACCCGCGCCACAGAGCTTAGTAATGAGTGGGCCGTCCAGCGGGCCAGGGCCGTCGCCGAGGACCTCGAAAGATGTTCCTCGAATGGTGGATCCCTGGCAGCCTAGCCCCGGGCAAATAAAGTTTATTCAACTCAACTCAACTGCGTGCTAAGCTATCACGGAGTGTAATATCATCTGCAAAGTTTGCCGTTATGCTAACGAAGAAGTTGCTTGCGGAAACATATTGCAAACACCGTACAGAATAACGAAATTTGCACGAGCTCTCCTCTCCGTACTGCGAGAAATCCGTTGCAGGTGGATTTTGCCAGCACGTATTTAGCAAGAAATGTTTTTCAATGGAAGGGGGGGGGGGGTTTGGATATGTACCTTTTTGTGTACGTGTATATATACATATACACAACTGAAAACAATTTGAAAGTACAGATTCCCCCTCCCCCACCAGTGTTTGCCACATGGCTCAACTTTGTGTGCTAACATTCTGTATTGAGTGATTTCAATTCACGTACACTTTTACTGACAGTACAAACTATGGAAACGGGTGAGTGTTCAATGTTAGAAACGAGCGCACATTTTAAGTATATGTGATGCAATGAGGTGGTAAAAAAGACAAATCACGAAACACTTTATAATTCATTTATTCCATGCAGCCGAAAATTTAGGTTGCTTCTAAGTTTTATCTAGGATTTAGCCAGGTAATGCTAGGTCGTTTCTACGTTGATTCTCAGCGGAGAGAGGTTCGAGTCACAGACACGACACGGATGTCCAAACTCCAGAGACAGACCCTCGCACTGAAACCAAGCGTACGCACATCTCATAGATGTGCGGGTTCGTCGTCGTTGGCGGAGGCCCTACATCGCGTAGGGGTCTTCTCGCAGCCGCCGTTGTCTTTCCCATTTCCTAGTATTAGGGGCTTTTAGCATGCATGTGTACCTTTTAACATTACCGTGTTACCGGAACGCATGCTTTAGCAAAGTTTTATCTTCCCATACGTAAATGTTTACGAATGTATGTAAAAGTACACATTTAAGTTTGCGCAAAGCACTAAATGATGATGATAACTGCCGGCAAACTATACCTAATTTAGATATGGTGCAGTCAATGGTGCGGTAAAATCGCAACAGAGGTTTTTAGCGTGTACGGTATCCCGTTATGCGCAAAGGAGTGTAGGAATACCGGTTTAGCGAACGATGGTACCGACATTTTGTGACGTTTTGTGGAGACACAGCATGGACACGTTTGTTTTCGCCTAGTGGTTATGAGGAAAAAACGGATTTAAAAGGCAACTTGTAATTGCACCGCTGCAAGGCACTTGTACCAGGCAGAATGCAAGGCAGCATGCACCGCGTTCCTACATGAACAATTTTGTGCTTGCCTGGTGGTGCCGTCTAGCAGGGCAGATCTCTGCCCCGCTAGACGGCACCACCTCTCCGCGCTCTCAGGGACTTTAGGCCTCTCACATTGTGAGATGACAGCGCGATGTACTTTGAAATGGAATACCAACCAGCCCGTACTCAGACCTTGGTTTAGACCTCTCACGTTTTCGGCTCCGGTATTCTAGGTCAATCTACCTTCGGCAATTCGGATCATACAACATGGTCGTAATTGGCACTCGCACGTCGGCTTATTCTTACTCGGTAGCTGGAGTCTCCGAATGGCAGATATCGAAGTAGCCACGAACGAAGGTGAATTCGCAAGCTATGGCCACAAAGGTAAAACATATCCCACGAGTTGATTACGTTCCGTGAAAGCAAGCATACGTTCTGTAAAGGCCCGCGCATGCGCAGATTCAATCCGGTATCCGGCAACACGGTAACGTAAAGAAGTATAAGTAAAAGCTAAAAGGGGCCCCTATTCTCTCTTTGTACTTACTCGGGGTCGTCGGCTCGCCGTCATCGCTACCCAGCCATTTGTTGGGCTAACTGTTGCCTTCGTTCTTTTTAGTGGAAGTTATGTGTATTGGGATTTACCCACTTTATGTGGCAAATACTCGTTTATGATTATGACAGTTTTCTGAAAGTCCACATTGTGGCACATACCTGTTTGATCACGATAGTTTTATTTTTCATTCTTAGTAGAACAGTGGTGAGTGGTGGGATTTACCCAATTTCTGTGGCGCATATTCGCTTACGATGATGAAAACCTAGCCCTATACGATAAGAGTCCCACAGCTGGCTTGTTGGTATGGTATAATTTTTATAACTGTTGTAGCGCAAGCAAACAGGAGACAAGGAATCAATCAATCAATCAATCAATCAATCAATCAATCAATCAATCAATGATTTATTTAACGTGCCCAGGAACAACCGTAAGGTCTTTGTGCTGGCGCACGCAAAAAAAAACAATAAAAATAAACAATACAATACCGACAGTTTTCAGAAATAAAAAGAGCAAAAACACGTAGACAAAGAGAAATGAACACAAAAGGGGAGGAGTAAAATAAGACAACACGAGAAATATTGACGGGGCATAAAAAATTAGATTGCATATATACAACTATGTGGAAAGACTGAGAAGGGAAGACTTTGTACATTGTGCCCCACTATGTCAAAACAGTGCAAAGCTCGGATAAAAACAATGATTGTGGGCTATGAAAAACATCAAGATCAAGAAAATTAACATTATAGAGACTTTGTATTCTGTGAACGGTAGAGTGTTGGAAGAAGCAGGCGGGTACATGAAACGGTCTGCTCTCTCTGGTTAACTTACGCGGAATTCGAAAATTTACACAATTGAGAAGTACAGGGCAGGATATGATACCGTGGACTAGCTTGTAAAGAAATAAGAGATCAGAGCGATTTCGTCGGCAGTGAAGTGATGGCAGTGATAATAGTTCAGCAGTACTTGAACGAGATCCAGAGTCATTTTTAGCAAAGCGATGGTTATATATGCTGAGGAATTTTTTCTGGACTCGTTCAATGGTGTTACCGCTGGATTGAGCAATGCCATTCCATATCACGGACGCATACTCAAGTTGCGGAAGACATATTGCCGTGTACAATTTGTGTAGGGCCATGGGAGACCTGAATTCTCGAGATATTTTACAAACACATCCGAGAGAACGAAGGCCCCGCATAGCAGCACGCTTTACGTGAGAAGAAAAGTTTAACGCGCTGTCAACAACAACACCAAGATCACTGATTTCATAAACCTTGCATAACGGCACAGAGTTGACAGAGTATTGAAATGACACGCTAGATGTTTTGCGAGTGATAGACATGAATTTTGTCTTCGAGGTATTCAGAGAAAGGTTATTACCGTCGCACCATTCGGAAAAAGAGCGCAAGTCTGACTGCAGCAAGCGACAGTCGTTAACTGAATGAATTTCCTTAAAAATCTTGATGTCATCGGCATACAAGAGGAAAGAAGAATTACGAATGGCAAAAGAAACATCATTAACGTAAATTAAAAATAGGAGTGGGCCTAATACCGACCCTTGAGGGACCCCACTAGTCACTTTATACAAAGAAGACGTTTGGCCATTTACGGCAACATAACAATATCTATTGAGCAGATAGCTCTGCAGGAGATTCACAACTGACAAGTCAACATCAAAGTGCGCAAGTTTAACCATAATCAGCGTGTGGCTGACTACGTCAAAAGCCTTGCTCAGGTCACAGTAAATTACGTCAACCTGTCCTCTCTGAGAAATAGGTGTGGAGATCTGCGTCATGAAACTAGCAAGATTTGTGGTAGTTGAGCGGCCAGCGAAAAAACCATGTTGATTAGGAATCAATGAGTTTTTCACACTAAAAGACAATATGTCGTGAAGAGCCAGCTCGAAGATCTTTGATGTGGCACATAGTAGAGAAATCGGGCGATAATTAGAAGCATCTGTTTTAGAGCCCGACTTAAATACTGGAAAAACACGAGCAGTCTTCCACATGCTTGGAAATGTGGAAGTGTCCAGGCAGTTATTAAATATCGTAGTTAGTACTGGGACAAATATACTACCATAAGCTTTTAGTATGGCGGAGGGGATGCCATCTGGCCCACATGATAAGGATGGTTTTAAGCGCTTAATGCATTCGCAGATAAGATTTTCATCCAGCGACAAAGCACTGGATGAGCTAACCGCCTTGGGCTGTTGTCTGATATCAGTGCTAGAGTCTGAGGCCTTATAAACGGATGAGAAATGCGTGGCAAAACAGTCAGCGACGGCATGCACTTCTACCCCATTTGAGTCCAGTTGTCTGAAGGACTCTCCGCTTTTGCTGGACCGTTTACGTACATACTTCCAAAACTCAGCCGGCCTGTCAGAGGCGCTTTTTTCTAAGAACTCAATATACGAACTATGATCCCGTTTATATAGGCGTTTAGAGAGAGTTCGAAGGAAGCTGAACTCTTCCTTCCACTCGCTGGATGGAGAACATTTAGATTTCCTGTGTGCGTGATCTTTGTGCTTCAGTGCACTGATAAGTTCAGATGAGAACCAGTGGGGATATTTACGTTGTTTAGGTGTATATTGGGGAATAAAATTACGCATGCTGCTCAGTAAAAGCTCCGCAAACCGATCAACCTGCTCATCAACATTTGGTTTGTCAGTAACCTGTGACCACTCAACGGTAGACAAGTGATGATAGAGGCCCGTGTAATCGCCTCGCTTGAAGGCAAATCTCGGAGATTTGTTTACGTAACTGCTGAAGCTCGTTGTTTCGGCTGATGCGGATAATCTTACGTTAAGTGGTGGGTGGAATTTGTCCGGACGTACAAGAGAGATGTCGGAGCGGGAAACTTCAAGGGGTTCATCGTTTGACACACACAGGTCTAAGACGTTGCCATGGAATTGACGACTGAGTTATGTTGCAGTAGGGAATTAAACGCCAGAAAGTCCAAGAGCAGGCTGCACTTTTTCTCTATGAAATGATTGTAATGAGAAAAAGTAAGCGTGCTCCAGTCAATTCCAGGTGCATTGAAATCCCCAAGAACAATAATTATGTGCCCACTATGAGAAGATACCACAAGTTCAATGGAAGACATGACATCATGAAACGAGGCAGGGGACATGCTGGGCGGTAAATAGAAACATCCAATCAACAATTTTT
>NC_051182.1:155053771-155056271 GCF_013339695.2 Rhipicephalus sanguineus
TCATAGCAATTGCACCGCAGGCGCATGCCTAATCAGATAAAATCAAACGCACATAAGAATATCCTGGGCGCAAGCCTTTACATAAAAATACAAAGCTTCCGAAACTGTGGTATTATCGTCAAAAATCATAACTTTGCACACATGCGCCTCACTTTCCAGCGTTAAATCGCATTCCTGAAAAATATGCACTATAAAAATCAGAATATGCCTTCTCCATTTTCCTGTCCTGCCCTTTGCCCTTTTGGCAAGGTTTTGGTAGGTGCCGGGACAACTGGTATAGCCAGAACGAAAGCCTCCGAGATCAAGAGGCGTTTCGCGACTTTTCCGCTATAAGGAGGGCGCATGTGCCGTGGCACCATTAACAGGTCGGATTGCTGTGGTTTCACGTGCCAATAGCAAGATATGATCATGAGGCGAGGTGTACCGCGGTACAACTGGAATTTTTTCATCCATCTCGTGTTCTTTATTGTGCACATAAATCTAAGTAAAGTGCTTATCTTGCACATCGCCCCAGTCAAAATATGAGCGCCATTGCTGAGAATCAAACTCACACCCTCGACCTTAGCCGAAGAGTATGCATGTTTATGTAAACGATGACACGGAAATAAAGAAAAACGACGTAAACTTGTGTATGTTTACTTGTTAACATATTTACATGTCATACATTAAAATTTATTTTCAGTTTTCAAAGGCCCGAGACTACAACCCCATACGAATCTAAAAAGGTGGCCGAACAGCGTTAATCTGAACACCTTGGTAAGAAAACTTTAGCTGATGATCCTATTGCATCTCTCATTGTCGCTTAATAACTACGGTCCCGATGACTTTGTGGTCAACATGATGCCGAGTGATCAGTATGCTCACAAGTGCAGACACATTTTTGATAATTTCAAATCTATGCGCCTACGTCGCTGGGCGGTTGGCTGGGCGAAATCGGCGAGACATAGCTACCGAAATGCCTCTCACGAAAGGTGTAAAGCGCTCCCTCTTCGGTCTCGACACATCCGCATTGAAATCACCGACAATGACCACAGAGGTGGTGCCATCGCAACTAACCCGCTCTACGTGAGTAGCCATAAACCTTTTGAAACTGCACTGAGATGCACTCGGCGACGCATACGCGTAAGATCTACGATGCCGTCCCCCGCCCGTACGGCAAACACGTCACCAAACGCACTCATAGAGAGACTTAGTATCGGGGATCCATGGCCTTTGGGTCTCCGCGTTCTTGCGTTCTTTTGTGCTCTCCCCGCTTTCTTTTGTTCGCCGGATGCACTAAAGCGCAGAACATTAGAACGCGACAGCTTGCGTAGAAAAGCCGCTTGGGGGCCTCGTCGATGAATCTCTGCAATATATTCATCCTGCGAGGCGAGGATATATAGTCGCCCGCGCGCCTTGCCCTTTGCGCGTATCTCCACGCCACGAGTATAAATCCAGACGCGTTCCACACACGTCGATTGCGTAACCATCGACTTGACACCACTCATCCAACTACTTTTCTGAGAGGCACAATACGCGGTCCTCAGTGAAAACGGCATCGTTCACGAGATCTAAACCGTGACGGCCATGGGAAGCGATGTTCAACGCCACGAGTGTGAATGCATGTGACGCCCATAGAACAGAGAGAGAGAATCATTGGACACAGTCGACAAGTCACGGTCCGCGAGACGCCTCAACTCGTCCTGCAGATCTCGATCGGTGTACTTTTTTAACAACACCTGGGTCTTCATGAGCATAAACCCGATGCCATTATGAAGGACGCAGTAGAGGAAGACTCGAGAAATTTTGAACCCCTGGTTTTCTACCACGTGCCCCGAAATCTTAGGGGCATTCACTTTTCCGTAGTAGAGTGTGAAGTCCCCGCTGCTATTGGTGATGACTACGTTAGTGAGAGCTATGAAGTACTAGGCGGTTTGCTAGTACATTCGCTCTCGCTGGACATATGTCACCACACGTCTTCCTGTTTTAATGGGATAGCGCTAGAGAATTCGTTTCGAAGAAATTCCGCCGTCGGCGACGGCGTCGTTTGTAAGCGGAACATCATCCGTGACCGAAAAGTCGAGAAAGATGCAAATAAAATAAACAAAAAAATTCTTCACTCCCACTGAGGATCGAAGCCGGGCGGTTTGCGTGGCAAGCAGGTGGCCTACCACAAAGCCACGATGTTATTTGAAACAGCTTCGGGAAAAAACGCTAGACAAATTTCATGTAGTGGAAGGAGTCTCCTTAGCGCATTTTGTTCGGCAGGTGCCACGACAAAAATGAGCCCATTCGGCCATTTGTAGGCGCACTGGCGAGGCCATCAAACTACGTTTTTTTGCGCGACGCCATGCATCGAAAAAAAGCCGGGATAGTTCACCCATCGCTACTAAGAACACACACACAAGCTAGCAAACAGCTCCAAAAAGGGACAACTATGACCAACTAGCGGAAAACATATCAAACAAAGAGCAAACATTAGATAAAGTGCTGCCATCTGTGAGGCATTGTGAGATACAAG